>NW_021633460.1:0-121306 GCF_004799145.2 Neltuma alba
TTTTATTTTGGTTCTAAATGTAAACCCCAATCCATTCTGTCTCTCATATTTATACTTTTTTCCCCTAAAGTAATCCTTTTAAAAATAATAGTTCTCGTTAATTTAATTAACTTAATAATAAGGATATTTAGGAAAGACAACATATAACTAACTTAACTTCTTTTTTAATCTCCTCAGATTAGTCAATTTGTTCTTATAATTAGGACCGGAGGATTGTATGTTTGTTTGGCGAACATATCTTAATTATAGTTCTAACGGTGCGATATCATACCATTAGTCCAAATTATGCCTATTTGACCACAAATTATACTGAATTTATCGCAAATCAGTGAATTATATATTCTTTATATTGTTGCACAGGAAGAAAAAAAAGGTCTGATTATGAATATTACTCATTTGAAATAAATATTTTTTAGGAAATCGGTGCAAACAAATGCCTCTTTGAGAAATTTACTGGTCAAAATTACCGACGCGCATGCAGCTATATTCAAAAGGAGTAACTTTTCTTTCAATTATATGCAACATATATTTTGCAATGTGCAAATAACTTATACATTTTTAGTTTTTAATAAAAACTTAATTAACTAATTTGAGTAGATTAAGTATGTTAGATAAATTGGTTGATATGATATGTTTTTTAAAGCACCCTAAGTATCTTTTTTAATTTTCTCAATTTCTTTTCTACTGATTATTGTAAGAAAATATCAATAGTATTAATTTAAAAAATTTAGTAAATATGTGAAATCAATATGAACTTCCTAATTAAGCTCTATATTAAGGAATAGAAAAGTATTTAGAAAACTTTTATCTATGGTTGAAGATATATATTGTACGCAATTAAAAAATAACTGCATGTCAAGTCCCTTGATTTGACTAATAAATTTCTCAAATAAGGACCTTTTACTAAGCTTTCCTTTTTTGTGTACTATTTATTTGATTTTATTATTATGAATAATGAGTGTGGAAGTAAGATCTATTTGAGGAAAATATAATTTGAGTGGGCAAAATAGTCAATTATGGTTAACTGATGGGAATTTAAGTTGAGACGATTTTAGAGAAGGGGGGGAAAAGACAATTATAGAAAGAAAAAGAAGAGAGAAATAAAGTTGGAAATATTATTGATGTGTGATGTGGTAGTGACTTTAGCCTTTCAATTCAAAGGAAGCAATGATGAAATAAAATGACAAAGAAAAACCTCGAGGAAATTTAGGCAATGTTTGTGTTGTTTCGTTTAGTTGACAAGACTCTCCACCACTTCTTTTGGTCGGATAGGATAAGCTTCCTTTATGTCCCACTTCATATCTGCACACAACAACAACAACAACAATTGCACATGTATACAAATTCACATATAAATAGATATATTGTCTCATATTATTATTCAATAATTATCTTTATTGTCTTTATTTTGAATATTATTTTTATTATATTATTGTGTTAGGATATATAAAACCACTTAACTCGGTTTTTAACATGAGCTTTAAGGTTTCGAGTTAAGATGTGATATTAATTCCCATCGCCCGTTTCCATTCTTCCCTGTTTTGTTGGATATTTAGTATGGAGAAGCTTGTTTGCATGTATAGTCAATAATAGACTCAAACTTGAAAATCTTCATGTTTCGAGTTAAAATACAGTGTCAATTCTTCCATTATCACCCATTTCTACATTCCCAACATAGTAATGAGAATATATGATAATGTAAAGATAAATTTGTTATCAAAGATTGGTTCAGTTGATAATAGTATATATGACTCATATCTCATAAGAGAAGGGTAGATTCACCTAAAATTGGGAAAAGAAAAAGACAAATTAAAACACAGGAAAAAATAAAGATAATAGTCAAATTCAAACATTCTCATTAACATAAGGAAAAGAACGATATCGTTAAGCGATAGATAACCAACAATAATATAAGGTTAACAATATAGTTATTGCATGTCACTCACTCACTCACCCGGTGGTTGGTTGGTGGTTGGCTGGCTTGTTGTGGCAAACCTAAGTGGACCAAACAAAAACAGTGGGTACTACCTCACAATCAAATAAGCATCCTATAAAATAATATCACGAGTACTTTTTTAAAAAAAATAAACGTAATTAAAATTAGCCCAATTAAAATTGACCAATTGGCGTTAAAAATGAGCACACATAAAAGCACTTGTTGCCAATATGAACATCAATCCGGTCATTTCTCGCGTTCACACCATTTGTCAAGCCACCCAATAAGTGGAAATTATATGCTACCACTGGTCAATATATGAATTAGTCGAGAGGTCAGATTTAATCCTAAATATAAGATTGTAGTATAATTTACAAACTAGATTTTATATTTAAGATTGAAAATAGTATAATTTAATGTTATACAGGTGAGGAATATTTTAAGAAAATCATGTTACATTTATTATAATTAATTTGTTTATTTGACTTTTTTAATCTATCTAAATTAATTAAATAGCTTCTGTATTAATTATTAGTAGGTAGTATATAATTTATGAATCCATGTAGTATATTATTGTGGTTGCAGCAATAAAACATTCAATCTCTATTCTACTAAGTGTGCAGTCAGTTATATAAATTATGATGCATACCATCGTCCCATTTAATAATACCATTGATAAAAAAAAATGAAGCTATTTATAGTTGTAAAATAAGCATGAGTCATAGAGAGCATTAGTGTATTACTGATGCATGAACTGTAGGGGGGGAAAGAAGTAAGCATAGGTCGTCAAAACTTGAAAACGAACTGTTATTCATAATTTGTAAATAATATGATATGATATGATTAATTTCTTTTATTTTTTTAGGTGCAATATTCTTTTATTTGCCATGTGCATTCTTTTTATTGCCCGCATTTGTATCCTGCGTGTTAAAACCAATAATTACTACTCAGAAATTCAATCCCTCAGACGTGATGGATCATTTGGACTTTTGCTCATTTTTTCTCATAAAATTATTATAAATGTTGCCGTTATGTTGTACTCTTTATTTTTTTCTTTTGATAGAAAATGTTTTACACTTTATTAATTCCTCACACACTCAGAGAAATGCTGACATTAACTTTCAGTCATCATATCATCATAAATAATTTTTTATTATGCTCTTTATTATTATTTTTAGCGATAATAGTTCGAAGACAAATAATTAGTGCTTTTCGGGGCTGAATATAGCAATATTTTTATAATTTAAAAGTTTTTTTTTTGGGTGCTTGGAGCTGAGTTAGATCATCCTCTGAGGATATGTTTGAATTAGAGATGATAAAAATAATTTTAATTTTATTTTAATTTTGCAAATTTAAGTTAAGATAAGACTCATTTATTATAATATGATTTATGTTTAAGTTGACTTTTATAAAAATAAGCAGGTGACCTTAAATCAAAAGAGTTTTTTACCCAAAAAAACATCAGATTTAGAACAATTATTGATTCCTCAACCTTATTTTGCAACCTAATTAGGGTTGGTGCAATTATTTTATACTCCCTCCATTTCTTATTATAAGAGACGAATAAACGAATTACGTAATAAAAAAAGTAGTTAAAATTAGTTAAGAACATCAATGTATAAAAAAAATTTTTTTTTTTTAAAATGCCCTCATTAATAAGGAAGAGAGTATGAGAGAGAACAATTAAATTATTGAAAGAAAGAGAAATGGGAGGGAGAGAGAGTGTGAGTTGGAGACAATAAATATGGGTAAAATAGGAAATCAACACAAAAAAGTAGAGACAACTTTTAAGTGTCTTTATATTTAGGAAACATGCCATAAGCATCAAATGTCTCTTATAATAAGAACGAAGGGAGTAAAATTTAAGAAATAAGTTCTACTATTTATAGCTCACATATCATGAAACTTACTGTGCGATTTATATTTTTTATATTGATCCTATGTTTTCCAGTTGCGTCCTCAAACATAGTTAGGTTGTTTAATGTAAATTTATGTGTTTATGTATGATTATTAAGTAATTCTAATGTCTTTTAAACAAATTAAAAAAAAAAAGATGCATATTACCAAATAAACTCCATCAACGTGACAATAGCGATTTTATGGAACCAAATTCTTAACGGGCTCGGTAGCCCAAACCAATGGGCCAGCATAATTAGTAATTAATTCAGATAGAAAGTTGGTATAACATATTTGCCTTTGAAAATATTTCCAATTAGAGTGTTGGTCCAAGTGAAAAGAACTTAGGCATCTTGAACATCATATTCCAGGTTTAATTCTCAGGAAGGTGTGTATGGAGAAAAACATTATCAGTATCCCAAGATATTAGTCTCTTACCCTTTCGGTAGAAGAATACTCCGGGCAACCAAAAAAAATATTTGCCTTTGAATTTCAAACTTGATTAAGAACATTAGTTAATCTAGTTATTTGTAATAAATATATGTTATTTTTTAAATATCCTTACTAATCAAGTATATTAGCTAAAAACTATCTTGAAAAAAATAGATTAATATGACATACAAGGTGGATCGGGGCTCTATATTTAGGATCAAAATAAAAGCCAAACAAACTCTTATAATAAGAACAGTAGGTAGTATATTATCGTGCCATGGAAAAAGATTAATAATACCTATAATTCTTAATATAAGACCTCATTTGATTTTTATTTTGATCATAAATATAAGATTTCATTGCACTTTATCTCTTATATTTACGTTTTTTTTTCTAAAGTAATCATTCTAATAATAGTAGTTCTAGCCAATATACTTAATTAGTAAGGATATTTCAAGAAAGACAATATTTATTTATTACAAATAACTAGCTTAATTTATTTTTTTAATCTACTCAAATTAGTCAAATATCTTTTATATTTAGGAGCGGATGTAGTATTAATTTTTGTGCCAAATAGCAGGGTCCAATTGGTCAAGACATTGATTTCAATTATACAAAAAAAAAAGAGATAGATTACGATATTTTCATACCTCTTTTATTGTTATTCAACAGTGTTTTTTTATGAAAATTTAATATTACCTCTATCCTAATTATAAAATCTCATTTGTAGTATATAAATGTGGTCTTATAATTAGGACCGAAGATAATAGTAGAAGAGATATTTCTCGTCCATAAAATTATTTTTTAATTTTATCATTCTAGGTATCAATCAAGTTGATTTTAAGCCCACAAGATGGTATCAAACGTATAAGCGTCTATTTTCTCATAAAGGCTAATATATGGGGCCGGATTTTTTCCTGCACAACTAATTAAATTGGATTCTTTACATTTTCTTTTTTCATCTTTTGAACTGGAAAGCTCTTAAGTTATATATAAACTTATCATGAAGACCAAACTTACCAATAAATTCGACAGTTTATTTCTTGAAATTAAATACATAATTTGAAGAAATGATAAAAGTGGCAAATTAAAGATGGGATGATTCATAAATCATAATAATGAAGCATGGCTTCCTTATCTTTTACTGGTCCCAAACATGTCACTCAGGTAGTGGATTGCTTTAATGAGGCCTAAAGCATGTGTTCATCATATTACTGGCAGTTCAAAAAAGGCCAAATAAAAATTGAAAATTTGTCATTTAATATTAATTAAAAGGATAATAAATAGGAAAAATCTAAAAAAAAAAACTCTTGAATTTCAAAATCTCAAATCAAAAATTACTACAAAAATATGTTATTATTTGCTTTTTAAATGTAATCATTACTATTAAAATATAGTAAGTAAGACTGATTTTAAATTTTCAAATTCAAGAGATTTTTTTGGATTTTTCTTGATAAGTATTATGTATTTTTTTTATATGAACACTTTAAACTGATTAATTAGCTGCAGTTGGCTTAACATGATGCTAGAGAATTTGAATTCTATTTTGGTCCTCATCAATCACCTCTATAGAAAATTTAATTATATAATCTTTAGTATTTACATGTCATCTTTTGATATTTATTAGAAAAATGATGGATTAGTTTCCATATTTAGAACTCATTCATAATTTTCTCATTTTGTTCTTAAAAACTTTATTGTTGTTGCATTTCACTGAGATACTTGATTCTAAAATCCAAATAGTATCGCTTTAATTCATTTAGAAGTTCTTAAATTATTATGGAAACAGAACTATGCTTATAAGAATTAAATTGATTAGAAAAATCAAAACGATATAATAATTACTTTGAAATATATATCATATTCATCCTCACATCGCAATATAAATTAATTGAACATAATGATGAAATAAAGTTGCACGCTGTAAATTATTGTTGAAGACAGAACTTAAGCTGCTTGATTATTCATGTCCTCACATAAATCATCTTTCTTCCTGTGCTTCTTCTCCAAAGATGAACAAGTTAATTATAAGACTATATACACAAAACCTATTTATATATATATATATATATATATATGCGATAAACCAGCAGCTAGCTAGTGTGTTTTTTTTTAACATATATTGCTTGAATAATCATAATTTAACATAAACACTTATATCTGGAAATAAACAACAAACAAAAAAAAAAAAAAAAGAAAAAATTAATCGAGATGTGTAGTGTGAGCCAAACATTGAAGAATGTTCACCTGCATTTGCAAGCACCTTATATAACTCTCCAATTCTCGAGCCATTTCTTCTTCATCATCACCCATTTCTTCTCCACCTGGAATCAGCCTTCTCAGTCTCTTAACCCTTCTTCTTCTTCTTCTTTATGAACACAGGATGATTTGGAAGAAACAGTAGTTGTAGAGTTTGCAGCAGAGAAATATGGATGGTGGTGGTCGTTGATGATGGCTGCATTGGTGTGATCTGTTTGAAACTTGGCCTTTAGGGCTTTGGTCCATGCGAAGCCTGGTGGGGCTGACCACACCATAGCCATACCCACTTCATGCTTCACAACATTCTCACAACTGTTCTTCTGATCATCATCATCTTCTTCTGTAATCTTCTTCTTCTTCTTCTGCGTCTGGTTCTGCTTTAGCTTCACCAAAGCGGGAACCAAATGGCTCAAGTAGATTCTCGCAAACTCAGCCTGTGCTATTTTGCTGGGTTCCACAGAGTAAATACGTCGTCGCTTTGTACTAAGCTTCCCCTCCATATCTAACCCAGAAGAAGAAGAAGAAGAAGGAGAGAAATATGAGAGAGAGAGAGAGAGAGAAGTGGTGAGAGATTATTAGTTGGGTAAAAGGGGGAAGAAGAAGATATTATAGGCACATGAAGAATTGAAGGTCGCCAAACAAAAGTATCTCTGACATATATGGAGGACAGCCTACAAAATAATTGCCTGGGACGAGAAAATTCAAATTCACCGTCACTTTTTACTTAACCTCTGTTTGGCCTTAATTCTGAAAACAATTTAATAAATAAATTGTTCATCATTCATCCGGGGGTAAGTACTATTCCTCTCCTTTTTGTAACGAAAGTTACACTATAAAAAAGGGTCTTATATTTAGGAATAGAAGAGTAATATTTACTTTAGATATTATTGTTGTATATCTGCTGAAAACTTTGTTGGTTTTGATGAATGAATAATGATTCTGATATTTATTTTTGTAGTAAATTTAATAATAAATTCTTACATGCTTTACTTTTTTTTTAAATTTCATATTTAATTTAAAAAATCAGAATTATGTCAACAGTAGTTAGGTCAAATGAAAAAAAAAAAAGCTTAATTTATCTCATGTAAGATCAAGAATTAAAGCCTTGTTAACAGAAAAAGTCACATTGAAAGAGTTATCCAACATATTGATCGGGTAATTAAAAAAAAGCAGATTTGTGATGAAATTTAGCAGCGAGGAATTTTATCACTAATCAATTAATCAGCAACGATCTTTCTCATCATGAAACTTGCAAATTTCATTTTTAATTCACTATTTTTTTTTGCTGCAGTCTAACATGGTAGTAATGGATATTTCAAATAATTATATAAAATTATAATTTTTTAATATTATGTAAATTTTTCTAATTTTAAACTACAATGACTGAAAAATTATTTCTGTACATTTTTATGGTACTTTAAGTAGAAAAATATTGGTTAAAAACAATAAGTGGATTCAAAAAACATATAAGCTAATTGTCAATACTGTCTCTTATTCTTAAATTTAAGAGTCACACTACTATAAAAAATACTCCCTCCGTTCCTTATTATAAGAGACGAATAACCGAATTACGTTGATCAAAAAAACAGTTAAAATTAGTTAAGAACAATGAATGTGTAAAAAGTATAATTTTTTTTCCAAAAATACCCCCATTAATAAGGAGAGAGAGCATGAGAGAGAACAATAGTAAATTCTTAAAAGAAAGAGAAGTGAGAAGGAGAGAGAGTGTGAGTTGGAGACAATAAATATGGGTAAAATAGGAAATCAACACAAAAAAGTAAAGACAACTTTTAAGTGTCTCTTATATTTAGGAACATGCTATAAGCATCAAATGTCTCTTATAATAAGGAACGGAGGGAGTACATTTAACGGCGGTTAAAATAAGCTTTTTACGGCGGTTTTGAGACCGACGTCTATGCCATCGACGTAAAATATAGAGGATTTCACAGCGGTTTAAGAACCGCCGTGATATGTGACTTTCACGGCAGTTATATAAATAATCGCCGTGAAATTTTTTTTTTTTTAGACTACGTTTCACCCTACTAATCAAGAAGGAACAGGAGAACAAAGCCTCAAAGGAAGTCTCTTACTAGTTAAAAGCATTCTGATGGAGTAATAGCGTCACTTAGCTTCACCTTCAGCCACCAGATCGAAGCAACTAAGATTTAATAGAGATAAAATCAAAGACTCAGATCTGCTAAAAATCAGATCTCTTTAAACTCGATTAAACATCATATTTTTAACCAAAGAAAATAATCATATCAAACCACAAAACTATGAAATCCACGGAAAGAATAGAGGTGAAAAACTCACAAATAAGAATGAAGAGGATAAGGCAACGACAATGACAACAGCAACAGTGACGGTGATAGAAAAACATGGCAGAAATGATAGAAGCAATGGATAAACGCCGACAAATGTAGGAGAAGGGAGAAAATAGAGTGAGGATGATATGGGGGACTATGAGCTTTGATTCTGAAAAGTGAAAACTAGCGCGTGATGGATTTTAAAATTATGATAGATTTTTAACGACGGTTATTTAAAAAACCGCCGTTAAAAGTATTTTTTTACGGCGGTTTTATAAAAACGGCCGTAAAAAGTACTTTTAACGGCGGTTTTTTAAATAACCGCCTTTAAAAGTCCGCCTATAATTACAGAAATACCACCGTCATATTTTTTATAATGTTTTTTCTAATAACCGCTGTAAATTAGCGCCGTGAAAACTATTTTTTGTAGTAGTGTCAACATATAAAATATCCTCATTAATTAAAGAATGTATAAGCTATTCTGTAAGCGTGTGTGTCATTTAATAAAAAGAGGCGCGTGCACACAAAATATAAAATATAAAGAATTAAATCTGAACAAATGAATTACTCCTTCAGTCCTAAATATAAAACTCTTATACTAGTATGTATAAGAGTCTTATATTTAGGATCGGAGGAGTATTAGTTTGTATCTTGATACTAATACAGGTAAAAATGTGGCCTATATCTCACAAGAGCCTGAATTTAAATCTCAATAATATTAACGTGGGAGCCTTATTGAATAGATAATTGATAACTATAAATTCTTCAAAATACTACTATTTAAATTTTGAGGTTTATATATGGTCTTTGAAAATTTCAGCATTTCAACTCTAATTATACGTTTAAATTGGCTGTTGTGAAATTAAAATTTCCACAAACTAAAGATTGGATAAAAGTTTATTTAAATTGCTTTGTGATCCAATCTAAGTTATGATCTTAAATGCCGTCAAAATAATTTTACGGAGTCTAAAATAAATATGTGAAAAAAAAAATTTATCTCAACTTGTATAAAAAATATTTTTTTTAAAATGTTATGAAAGTCTTCAAACATTGCCGACAATTACTGGGTGAAAAGGTAATTCAAACATTGAGAAAACTAGTAGTATTTCAATAAGCTTTTAACGCACTCCTCAAACTTTGGTTTGCATTTGGATTAATGCTTATCGTTAATTAATCCAAACATGTCCTAAACTTGTTCGCAAAGAAAAATGAATCATTGAGTGTTTCTATTAACTTAAAATGAAAAATAATTTAGATGAAATCAGGTAGAAAGGGGGAGAGAGGGATTTGAAGGAAAAGTCAAGGGGAAAAGAAGAGAGGCACATGGGGTCACATGGAAGCAAATGCCTCACATGCCATGTGCACCACACACACACTCACAACAAACAAACAAGAGATAGAGAGAGAGAGAGAGAGGAAGGCCCACACTCGCTCGCTCTCTAAATGCACCCACGTGCACTCCCTCTCTTCCCTTCCATTCATCAACCGTCTTCCAACTAACAACCCCCCCCTCTTCCTTTCCAATTTCTTTTAATAACAATTCAATTGTATTGATTAAGTACCCGTTTAGAATAGTTTATAAGTAACTTATAAGCTGTTTTTTAATAGTAATTTACAGAATACGACATAGTATGTGAGAAGAGTTTTATCTCAACTTACGTGAAATGTGCTTATAGGAAATTTTCACCTCTTTGCCAAACGGGAGCTAATTATACTCCTCCAATAATAAGTATAAGACTTATTTTATAGTATAAATTACACTACAAAACATGTTTTATATTTAGGATCAGGGAAGTATAAAAATAAACAAAGATCAAAATCTAGGACATGTAAGATCCTATATTAAAAGAGATTTTTTTTTCCTACTACCCATAAGTGTCTTTCTATTAAAATAGAAACAATCATATTCGAGACACTGTCAAATAATAAATGAGTATTTCTCTTGATCGGGATTCGAACCTTAAATTTAGTTAGGAATACATACATATACTACGTTGTCTAATTCTTTGGTGTTCCATATGAATTAGTCCTAAGCTTCGTATGCATATACTTCATTATTTAATGTAGTGAACTTTAGGACTAAATTATTACACCTTCCATCTCTGTGCATCGGAACAAGTTGATAAAGAAAGGTAGTGTGCTTAAGATGGATTTTGAAAGATCCAGAAGAATACAAAACAGAAATTAGCCCCACTTATCCATGAGAAGATTAATCATTAGAAGCAATAATAACGATCATAAACATTGGACCTGTGTTTAAGTGAGCGAAATCTTAAAAACCTATCAAATTTGAAGAGGGCATGTAAATTACATATTCGAGCTTTTAAGGAAGAAAAGTAACGACTGAAAAATTTCAATAATAAGTGAGCAATGTGGACATATTATCATTTTCTGCAGTAAAACTTGTTACGACATCCTATAATCACTTGATGTTGTGAAATTTTTCAGCTATCACATTCATTCACTGGAATCTTATAATAATTCTCCCCCGATTATATTTACATTAAACCGATAAAAAAAAAAATGAAACTCATCTGGTCGTCAAGTTGGCCAAATTTGATTGACAAAATGAAAAAGTGAATAGGGTTTGAGAGGGATGGAACAGAAGAGTCTAAGAAGTAAATGCCAACCACAGATTGAGGAAGCTGTGGGACAAGCCTGCATGTGCTTGCACTGAACAATCTCAGAAACTCAGGCTCATATTATTAGCATCAAGGACACTTCTCATTCTCATATTTAATAATAATAATAATAATAATAATAATAATAATAATATATCAAGTGTTATATATATATATATATATATATTATTCCACCTGAGTCAGAGGGTTGCTGATACAGTTACATAAGCATATATACATACATTATTGTCATCAGGGGGTTTTTCTTTCACATAGACGACGTTGATGGCGGCAGAACCATTATTCAAACTACTACTGGTTTTCTCGATCGGGTCCCTCTTCACTCTTCAATGTTAACTGTTCGAATTAATTTTTAGTTTTAATATTTGTATATATGTGAATGGTGAGAACTAGAGGATGAGAAGGGTGATGAAGAGAGTCATCAGAATCCATTCTTAGGAGTACCAGGGTTTTTTTTTTTTCGGTCGGTTGGTTAATTCATTCTTGTTTATGTCCATATCTCAAAATTAAATTGAACAGATGCAGGAGAGTGAATAACTATGAAAAATGTATATTTTGTTTTCCAACTTCCATGCAAGAGAACCCAATACTAAGCTATATATCAGATAAATTATGTGCGTGTATCTCACACGTAATAAATTATGATTCTTGAAGGAGATTAGTGAAAGTTAATAGTGGTAATAATAAAAATTAGTCCAATCCATAAGAATTCCAAATTTTTCAGTGATATTAGTTTAAATCTCATTATCAATATAAGAATTTTACTGATAAGCAATTTTTTAATTTAGGTTAGTTTGGATTAATGTCAGTACAAAGAATTTTTATCTCAATTGATTTTTATTCTAACTTAAATTTGTGAAAGTCAATTTGAAATTAGAATAAAAATCAATTTTTGTAATATAATTAATGTCTGATGGACTTTCATGAAAGATGTTAGTTTCACATAAACTTATTTAAATAATAAATTAAAAAATTATTTTAAAAACATTTAAATTAAAAAAGTCAAAAATAAACAAATATGTACTGAATTTGGAAAAGTATCTTAGTTATTTCTCAACTCAACTAACAATTATAAAGGAAAAAAAAGTCTAAAAAGAAATTAAAAAAAAAAGTAAAAATAATAGTAGTACAAGCTATAGTCAAGTTGTGGGAAAAAATTCAAATTTTCTGATTGATGGGATGCTGTGACTGGATGAAACAAAGAAGGTAAGGAGAACTGTTGAATAGAGGATTGGGAAGGACACTGACCAGTGACCAAAATGATTAAATAGGGTTTTGTGATTTTGAGTAGACAACACACTCTTCCTCATTCAATGTCTCTGCAATAGTGTCAGAACCTTCTCATTAATATATTTCATAATCTAAAGTCACACCACTTATCTAGACATTTCAATCTCAGTTAAAAATATAAACCCTTTTTATCTAATTAAAAAATAAAATTAAAAAAATTTACTCCCTGACAATACTTTTCTATATAATTCTCATAAAATTCAGGAAAAAATACTTATAATATTTAATTATAAATTACTCTCTCCGTAACAAATTAGATGCCTGATTAATGTTCGGTTTGTCCTTAAAACTTCTTTATTCATCTCCTGAACCCCTTCATGTATCAATTTCATGTCAATATTTTTACTAATAAAAAAAGTTATATAGAATCCAAAATAAGTTATACTTTTCTGATTTTAAATATAAAAATTGGATAATTAATTTATAATGTATATGTAATTAATAGAATCACTTTAAAAAAATTAATTTAGGAGACAAAATGAATTGAAGTTAATTTTACATTTAAAATCAAAATAAATAATTTAACTAGCTTATATATTTAAAATAAAAATATAGAATTCACTAATATGTACAGCAGTTATACGGAGTTTAACATAGATCCAATTATACACCAATTTGCCAAAATACATACCTCGGATGGATATATAACTCTGATTATTAATAATAGAATTATAGAAGGACTGTTTTGGTCAGGGAAACATATTTAAAAATAAAATTGAATTTTAGTATTTTTCGAATAAAAATTGACAAAAATTACCATTTTGACATATTTGATTTCATGGATTTTTTATTTTTTAGTAGCATGACTTATTTTAGATTTTGGGTAAAATACATGTGCCCACTTGTAGAGAGAGAGAGAGAGAGAGAGAAGAAAGATGCAGTTGGATTTGGAAGGAGACCACATGGGAGATCATTGGTGATTTTGTAGTGTCCCCTGAAATTTTGGAAGTATTTATTATTTGAATGGCAGCGTCACATGCAATTTTGGATGGACAAAAGTTTTATTTATTCTTATTGGAATTATGATTCAAAAATAAAGGTTTTTTTTTGGGGGAGGGTATTTAAGAATTTTACATTTTTACCAATGGGAAATAACCTTAATGGAAAGGATTCAGGTCACTTAAATATGAAATATTAAGTTTGAGTTTGCATGATTACAAAAAAAAAAAGTCCTTAAAGGAATTACTTTTTATTAAGCCTAACAATGTTTGAATTTGAAAAATTTACATTTCTATATTAGTATGATGACATTTTTATTTTCTTTGAAATAAGAGTGTATATTAACTAACATCATGACAATTTTTTTAGAAAACCATTAATTTTACTTCCCTGTTAATTATATAATTGTATAGGGTAAAATTTATCTATAAAAAATCTACATCAGTCAAGTTCAATAAAATTCATAGATGCTGTTATAAAGTTTGTTTATTTGAAAAAAATCTAATTTCTTACTTTGTATCTTTTGTTTATTATGATTTTAATTTAATTTTATATCAACAAAAATATAAATTTTAATCTCTAAACTATTTTTTGAACATCAATTGATTTCATAAACTTTGACTCTAAACACAATTTTTATAGCCTTCTAACTTGTAGCAAGTCAATTTTTATTATTTTTTATTCAGCACAATTTGATTTCTATAATTCTTCAAAACAATAAAATATATGAACTGAGCTATTGTAAGTGACAATTTAGGGATTTAATATACAATTGAGACAGAATTAAGCATTTTATTTTAAATTAATCAAATAAAATTAAATGAAACAAAAATGTGGAGGGAAGGGACAGGAAGGAAAAGAACAGGAAGCGAGTCGGAGCATTTGGGCACGGCCTCCAATTTCGGATCAGAAAGGCCTCCGTACGGACAGTTCCTAAGGGAGTGGGGCCCTCCTTCCCTCTGACGGTGACAACTCTTTCTTTGATTCCCACTTGATAGCGAAAGCCCACATGTCCCTATTTTCCAATGTGCCCAATAATTGTGCCATCTTGTTGGCCCAAAAATAATGAAAAAATAATAATAAAACATCCTGAAAATTGTTATAAGATAAATTAGTATGGGAGTAAATTTCAAAATTTTAATTTAGACTCTTTATAAGTTTTTCAACTCTTGTCAAATTACATAAACATCCTCACTACTTTTTTATTTTTATTTTTAATAGTGTTACCTCAATACATTTAGCCGGCTTCTTGGAGGTCTAGTAACCTTGTTAGTGGCTGGTCATCAGAGTTTCGTTGACCAGTCACCAGAGCTCTAAACTTCTAATAGTGACTATTCCTTTTTTAGCTGTTAACTAAATTTATGAAAAAAGTTGTAACAATTTTTGACAGTCACATAATTTTAATCATATATATGAAAATAGCTAACATGCTCATAAAAAGCATAGAAAAGAGCATTAGCAAATCTTACACTAAACGTAGTTTCAACACATTTTTGCTTAAGTCACTTCATAAGTGATTTTTACAAGTTTATTTATTATTGTCTAGTTTTTGTTATAAAGACTACTCCTCAATTACCTTAAGTTAGACAATTTGTTAAAATTAATAAATGTTTTAAAATTTTGACAACTTCTAGAGGGTCTCATAAAAATAAGAATCATGGGAGTATATTTAAAGAGTACAATTTTCTATATATTATCGATTGATTAATGATCACTTTTTATATCAGCAAGTCATTTTCCTTCCCTTGCTGTCTTTGATTGAATTTGCAAATGCAGATCTCTACGGCAATAATTTCATAAGACTTTTTTATAAAAAAAAAAAAAATTGGCCCACAATTTGATGAGACTTTAAGGTCAAGCACGCCCTATATATAGGATTTGAGTTATGGGCAACGGAATTGAAATAATAAGAAACAAAGATGAAAGGACAAATTAAACGTCAATGATATCACATGCAGAGTCTGATCTTACTAGGGAAAAAAATCCTACCCTGACGTAGAAACCTCTCTTTAATTATTCGCTTTGATGTATCATGTACTATTCAGTTCAACAACTATGGCTCTTGGTGGGACCCCATTAGCAAATAGGTTTTGCTATTACCTCTTAAATCACCAATTGTCAGTCTTGACCGCCAGGATTTTGAGTTATGCAAATAATTCTTCAATCATGTTTGCAATATGTGAACATTGCAATTCAATCATGAGGCTCTCTGTTTTGTCTGTCTTTCTTCTTTTTCAAATATTTTCCTCTATTTGAAGTCATTGCAGGCATTCTGATTTTGATTTTAGTTAACTCGTATACGGAAACCATTTTGTAAGTACTTATACTTTTTCTCACTTTTTAATTTGATATCCATGCCTTTCTTTTTCCTATTAAATCTTTTGATTTTGCCATGTTAGCAACAATGGTTTTTTCTTTATCCATTAAGAGGGGACAAATTAGAATATTACCAGATCATATAGTCCTATTGAGCGCAGGCCTTAACAACAAATGGTTAAAGATGGTACTAATGGGTGGTTATACTAAAATAGGCAAGAGCAAGTTAGAGTCTCATTGTCTCATCTGATAAACTCCACAGGTTCATGACAACACCGATCGAAGCCTGGCTCCAAGACAATCTTGGCAGGAGAACGAGCAACCCGCTATGGTGCATGATTTTTTGGACTGCTCTGCTGGAGACTCTGGGCAACTCGGAACTGGAAACTCTTTAATCATGAAGAACTCCAGACTCAACATGTTGTAAATGAAGTCATTGCATTGGCAAACCATATAAGCAAGACTTCAGAAGCAACAGCTAGTGACTTTTGATTTTTCACGTTTTACTGTTCCTTTTTACTAGTTTTATCCTGTCTTGACTCTGTAAATACTTTGCCATTAATACATCTCTTTTCATTCGGAAAAAAATAGGCGAGAACAAGATCACTGTTTTAGATGAACTATGTGCAATAAGACTAAACGATTTATAAAGATATCTATCTGCTACTTGTTCCCTCATATTTTTCTGGTGAATAGCTTAAAGCATTTGATAATCTCTGTCAAGGGGGTAAATCAGAATCTTCACATGTTGTTTCAGTTAAAAACATATCCAACAGCATTCGGAACTTGTTCAGACCTCGTTGTATTTTGCAGAATCCGATATTTTTTAAGGAAGGTGGGAGAAAAGTGAAAATGATTTCGAAGTTTGTATGATGTTAAGAAAACTCCTGTGAATTATAGAGACTAATGTTTTAAATGAAAAGAAACTTGAAGGATCAAAACTAAAATAAAGACAAATTTGATGGGTCAAAAATTATATTAACCCTAAATTTCAACATCTAAGCAAAGAAACATGGAAATTACATGAAATCATCATGCAAAATTATATTTAAAACGATGAAGAGAGCAAGTGTGGAAACTAATGCCACTTTCCCTTTTCATAATATAGAGGGGAAAGAAAAAGAGTAGGCAGAGGCATTGTTTTTGGCCAGAACTCAGAAATTCATGAGGAAAAAAAAAAGGAAAAGAAAAATGGGAGAGCTATAGCACAAGATTTTCTCTCCCTTATATAGGTAAGGCAATAAATTAGCTAGGCCTTCTCTAAGTCCCTTGTTTCAAGGTATTACATTGTTTCATGGCCTTTCTGCTAAAACTAAAATTGATATTTGCTTGCTTCTCACACTGTGTAGTGTTGCTGGATTGTGTCAATGTCCAAACCTTTCAGCTTCACCACTGACTCAACATGCCCCTTAAGTGTGTGTAGCTCACGAAGCCTGCAAGTGAAAGTGGAAGAACATTAAAATCTCATCAACATGAAATAATATAATTGGAAGACCAGATCAAAGTTGAAGAGGCCTGTTTTTAAGCGTATCAGATATGAGTTTCAAACAGAAAGTATGTCTTGAATTTATGTAGTCATAAATGAGTGCTTTTTGCTGTGACTTATGAGTTCTTATTTGGGTCTCAGGAACTTAAAGCATGTATGGTTTGCTTACCTTGCAACATCGGCTCGTCTCTTGGCCTGCTCAGCAATCTCAGACAGTTCTCTGTAGCTGCTCTTGTCATTGAAAATGCTAGAAGCTTCTGGCGGTTGAAGGCCATGGAGGGTCCTCTGAGCAAGAGCCCATTGAGCTTCCCTCTCCTCTTTTCCATAGTCTTTCTTGGTAGTGAAGGCAGTCTGTAAATACATTTCAACAATGAATAAATCTCCAACCTTGAACAACTTGCCATTCTAGAATGCTCATTTGACTGTATTCTGGTTTTTATATCTCATCCAAAAACATTTTTTGAGAATAGAAACCAAAATCTTCTGCTCATATAACAAAACCAGTTCAAGTTGATACTCATTTGATTTTGTTCTGGATTTCATATTTCTTTCAAAAACATCTTTTGAGAACAAAAACAAAATCTGCTGCTCATAAGACAAAACCAGTTCAAGTTTAGATTTGTTTATGAATATACCAATAGGCTCAAACATACCTTGTTTTCTAGCATATTTACCCAAGCCTTGCCACTTAAGATGTAGCGGATAGCAAACTTCATCAAGTCAAGTGGAACATAGAAGACAACACTGTAGAGCCAGATGACTCCAGCCCAACCCCAACCAATTCCTTTAACCCTTGCAAAGCCCCAGTTTGCATATACTGCTATTATTGTTGCGATCTGCAAGACATAAGCTCAAAAAATATCAGTTCACTTTTGCCAGAAATAAACAGGTTAAATTAAACCGTGTCAAAACCTGAAAGTCAAATGGACTAAAGAATCATTATACCGACCAGCTGAGCAATAACGAATGCAGTTACTAACAGGTATCCAGGGCGTTCAACATAGGACCAGCTGCGAGAACGGGTCACAAAGATTAAAGCCTGGCTCACTATACTGACTTGAAGATACAAAGCAGATGTCATTTCATGAGGACTGTCATGGATGGGTCTGACTCCGAATTTGTCCTGGAAAAATAATCGAACGGTGTCAAAAGCTTTCAGCCTAAGAAGTTGGACAGGTAATGATGAAGTTTAATGGGTTCTTACAGGGAAGAATCTAGTTTCTTTCATTGCCCAGAAGAATATGACAGTCATCAATGCCAAGTAGCCTCCAAGAGCAACTCCAGTAGCAAATATTTCTTTGAGTTTCCAGCTATCGGGCATGGGAGATGGTTTGACTCTGTCCTTTGAAATAGTCATGATTGTTCCTTATAGTATGAATCATTGTGTCAAGTCGCCGTCATATAATCAATAAAGAGAATTAAAAATTTCTGAGTTTTGAAACGTATTTGTTAGAAATCTTACCATCATTAAGAATAGCAATAATCAAAACCATGAACGGAGAGAAGTCGAATTTCCAAATCAGCGCAATAAACATGAAGCCAAACTGCATTTAGAAATGAAGGCAATCAAATTAGTTGACGTTCCCAATTCCTTGTCCTAATGAATGACGTGAAATTTTCATAAACATTACATCTACTTACCACTATACGGATAGTGATTGACACCGCATAGATCTGCAATTGAAAAAAAAAAAAAAACATAATGTGACTTGAGCCCATTTCAAACGAAGACAACAAATTAATGAAGAGAGTGGAGAGTGACTAACTGTGTAGTTTTTCATTCTTTGGAAAATAGCTCTACTAGTTAAGACAGCACTGATGATAACGCTCAAACCAGGTTCTGTTAAGACAATGTCAGAAGCACCTCTTGCAGCATCAGTAGCATCGGCAACAGCAATTCCAATATCAGCCTTCTTCAAAGCAGGTGCATCATTGACACCATCGCCAGTCATTCCACAAATGTGTTTCCTTTCTTGCAACTTCTTCACAATTTCATATTTATGCTCTGTGGGATTGTACATTTAAACATTTATGAGTGATAGAGAGCTGACAATGTCAAAGAAAATAAAGAAAAGGAAATTTTTTTATTTGTAGTAATGAGATGTTAGAGATTGCTCACCAGGAAATACTCCGGCAAATCCATCCGCCTTCTCAATCAGCTCTTCTACGGGAAGTGCAGCCATATTTGTATCTTTGTCTTGACCAAGCAAGGAAGCAGATGGATACATATTTGTTCCCATCCCAAGCCTCCTACCAGTCTCCTTGGCTATGGCAAGCTGATCACCTAGAGAGAGCAAAGGCCAATTTGTTAGACTTGAAGTTCAACAACAAATGCTATTGTACAATGGAAACTTTTTCTTTATAAAGAATCAAAATGCTTAATTACCAGTAATCATTTTGACATTTACACCAAGGTTAAGAGCTCTTCGGATGGTCTCAGCACTGTCATGCCTGGGGGGATCAAACAGTGGCAGCAAGCCAACAAACTGCCATGGACCACCGGGACTTTCTTTGGTCCTCTCAGGAACTTCCTGCAAGAGATGAGGATTGGCTATATAACGCTGGCCAGCAAGTGGTTTAGTAAAAGTTGAAGATTAGGAATAGTATAAACCTGTCTAGCAACAGCAAGTGAACGAAGCCCTCTTTCTGCAAACTTGTCAATGATAGCGTGGACCCTCTTCTTTGTATCTTCCCTGAGGTTGCACAAGTCCATGATCTGTAGAGACCAAAACAAAGATGTTAATATCAACAAGATAGGCTAAAAACCTCACAAATTATGAGCTATCTAAACGATGAGATTACCTGCTCAGGAGCACCTTTGCTTGCCCTGTGCCACTTTCCATCAGAATCAATGTAAGTCAAAGCAGTTCTCTTGTCCACAGGATTAAATGGTAAGAAGTGGACTTCTCTAATTCCAGCTCGTGCCTACACAAGAAAATGACACGTTCGATACACACAGTTCCAATCAAACAGTCTTCAAATAGTGAACTTAACAACAGAAAGGACAATTAGAGGAAAAATCAAACCTCTTTTGGATCAGCAAGCATTCCAACCATGGCTGCATCTATGGCATCTTGATTTTCAGTTCTAGAAGCCCTTGCAGCAAGGAGGAGAACATGGTCCTTTTCAACACCCTTTGCAAAGACCTCAACCAAGTTCTTGTCAACACTAAGCTTGTTAAGAGTGAGTGTCCCTGTCTTGTCACTGCACAAAACATCCATACCAGCCATCTCTTCAATAGCAGTCATACGCTTAGTGATAGCACCTTGCTGTGAGAGCTTGTGAGAACCAATGGCCATTGTGACAGACAACACAGTAGGCATAGCAATGGGGATTCCTCCAATCAAGAGGACCAAAAGGTTGTCAATTCCATCCCTGTACTTGCGATGTTGAATTGGGTACATCACTATGATCTCAGCCAGCATACCAACTGCAATAGAACAAATGCAAAAGTTCCCAATTGCTGTGAGAACCTTCTGGAAGTGTCCAACTTGATTGGTGCTGTCCACAAGGTGAGCTGCCTTCCCAAAGAATGTGTGGACTCCAGTTGCTATAACAACAGCCTCAATTTCACCTTGTTTACAGGTGGATCCTGAGAAAACTTCATCCCCCGGATTCTTGGTCACAGGGAGGGATTCGCCAGTAAGAGCAGATTGATCTACCTTCAAAGGATCACCCTCCAGAAGACGAGCATCTGCAGGAATGATATCACCAAGCTTGACGCTTATGATGTCCCCTGGCACTAGAATTGCAGCCTCTTCCTCGTTCCACTTATCATCTCTAAGAACCTGAAAGTGTACAGATATTAAGAGTGGTCAAAATAGGCTCTATCTTGGCAATTATTCAAACAATTCAATGACACATTTCCATGAAATTAAACACAAGTTTCATCTTATTACCTTTGTTTTTGGAGCAAGGCCAGCCATGAGAGCCGCGGCAGCATTTCCAGCGTTATTTTCTTCAATGAAACTGATGGTGGAGTTGATCACCAACAAGGCAATAATACCGACGAAATCTTGCCAATCTGGAGGCCTCCCATCACCATTTGCAAGGGCAATTGCCATAATAGCTGCAGCTTCCATGACCCATGAGAGGGGGTTCCACATAAACCCAAGAAACTTGAGTAGTTTGCTTTCCTGAGAAAATTACCAGAAACAAAAATCAGCAAAGTGCTTTTGGAAAATAGCATCTAGCAAAGAAGAAAAAAAGAAACAAGAATAAGAACGAACCTTTTTCTCCTCTAGCTTGTTTGGTCCAAATATTTGAAGCCGATTGGCTCCTTCCTGGGAGGACAATCCTTCCTTGGTACATTTCAATTGCTCAAACACTTCATCAATTGGAATGCGTTCCTGTAAACAAGGAATATTAGAAAAGAGTGGATTCCGTTAGACATCCTCTCACATTCAAAGAGTATTAGAAGATACTATAGAGTTGAGTTAAATATCAAACTTCTCCTTTTACTACACTAGCTGAGTCACCGGTTAGGTTCTATGCATTACATAGACTATAGAAAATTGTTCATACTACCCATCACTTGCGTATGGTGTGATTTTTTTTTATTATATATAATCATTGATGACTATTAAAAAAACAACAATTAAATAATTTTGTTTTAATTTTGAAAAAGGAATGTTTGACTTTCTACTCGGCTAAAAAGTCAAAGAATGCGGTCGCAAGCACATCGTGAAGGAAGGCATGTTACTTCCACGCTTTGAAGGTGGGAGTGCACCTTTAATTAAGACCTGTGCATATTGCAGCTTCTCAATTGAATGATTTAGTTTCCTTTTTTTTTTTTTTTTCCCAAAGCCAGACATAATGAACAAACAGTGCGCAATAATAAGTGAACAACGTAGTAGATTGTACTTTAATTAACATGGGATGGCAAAAAAATTTAATTAACATGGGATGATTTAACTCAAAATAGAACAATTAACATGGAAAGAGTCGAGACCTACCACCTATTTAATTTTTAATAAGTTATGTCTATCTATTTATGAGAATAAATAATACTCCACCTGTCCTTAATATAAGACCCAATAAGACCCAATTGTTGAGTTAGTTTTAGTCCTAAATATAAGACCCATTTCTCATATTTATCAATTTTCTCTAAATTACCCCTATGGATACTCCCTCAACCATAATCAAGTAGAAGAGGAAGAAGGGGTATTAAAAAAGATGATTATGGTATTTTAGGAAAACCATGTCACATTTCTTATTGTCAACTAACTTACCTAACTTTTTTAATATAATCAAATTAGTTAAATGGGTCTTATATTTAGGATCAGAGGAGTAATAAATTTTTTACCCAAAACACTTAATGATAAAAACATTAGTGATTTCCCTGTAATCTTATTGAATCATCTTGTGCATAAAAATCCGCAGCGGTTCCGACTTCGATGTTCGGGATTGTAATAAATTTAAATAAAATAGGTAAAATATGATTTTTCTAAATGTCAAATGGGAAATAAAATCTGAACAAAATATCATTAGATGCTCAACGCCCCAACCTATTAAAAATGGAATCATAACCGGCAACTTTGTTTTAAGATTCTCACAATTTTTCCCTAAAACAAAAATGTTTGACACTTAAGAAATATGAATATGAATTATTTTTATTTTTATTTAACTAACATGCCATCCATGAAATCATCATCAAGTCATAGGAATGAACCAGATATATCCCAAAAATATAAATTTGATTATTTTTATTTTTATTTAAATAATTTAATTAATCCATGCGGGAAGGAAGGATTGGAAGAGGCAGCCAAAGACGGTGCCACGTGGTAGAAGGCTAAGCACGCTAAGGAGGGCAACCAATGAGGAAAGCCGAACGTGTTGACCGGTGCATCGTGAGAGGAGGCAGTGTGTCTACATCAGATTGCGACCTCACAAGTTGCCAACCAAACCCTCCATGTGATTGGCTTCTCCATTTAACTAACCCTACACCGCCATAAGCGCCCCTTCCCAAAAGCCACTATGCTTTTGGTTTATTTAAAAAATTAGTTATTGATCAATCATCAATTCAAGCTATTTTATACAAAAATTAATATAGTTCTTTGATTTTTAATATATAACCTAATTATTAAATTAATTTTAATTTTAAATATAAGACATATTTATTATATTTATTATTTTTTAAAAATTATTCTTGTGGATGCGCTTTTAACCATAATCAAATAATCAAGTAAATGATACAGAGAAGATATTAACAAAGATAATTATGATATTTTAAAAAAATGTATAATATTTTTTATAATTAATTAATTTATCTAATTTTTTAATCTAATTAAATTAGTTAAATAGATATTAAAAGTGTATTTAAGAAAATTAAATACACTTTTATTATTTTAATTATATTTCAGAACTCCGTGAACAGAAAAAAAGGAAAAAAAAACAGTTTTGGCGAATATGAAAAGGATAAAGTACCACGGAAAGTACCCTAAACTCCCTCCCGCCAAACAAGGCAGAGACAAAGAGAGAGACAGATGAGTTAGATTTATTAAATGCTTTTTCTTTTCTTTTTTAATATGAACGAAAAACGAAAGCGTATTTCACTCCGTCTCTTATCTGTCTCTCACATGGTGCGCCTCAGATCCGCTTGGAAAATTTGCTGGAATCATTCCGTTTGGTCGCCAAGAAAATGAAAGAAAAGTACCCTACGCTACTCAAATAAACGACTTCCATTAATGCGTTCGAAATTCAGTCTTGTTTTCGATTTCGAAAATTTCATCGACGTCGTTCTCCTCTTTGACTATTCACACTCATAAGGAAAGTTTTCAGATATCTTTAATGAGATTTATTTGTTAGAGGGAAAAAATATCTCCGACGAGCTTCAGATAATTAAAGAGAAAAACTGGGAAACATGAAAACAGAGTGAGAATAAACTGAATCGGAATCGGAGTTAGGTGAAAGGTAGTATATACAAAAGAAAGCTTAAACCGAAGCAAGTGAAAGAGCGTGAGAAAAGAAGAATCCAAAACACAATATGTAAAAACTGGCGATAACTTAATCGAAGATCTCGGTTTATGGAGAGAATAAAACGGAGAGAAACAGAGCAGCGAGAGAATTTCAGATGAAGTCAAACGAAGGAATTTAGAGCGACGTACCAGATCAACAGCCTCATTCTTGATCTCTTCCAGGCTGATCGCCGCCTTTCCGGCCGCCATCCCCGCTAACTTGCTTCGCCGGAGATCTCACAATGAGAAAAAAAGAAGCAAAATAGGTCGTCCCCTTCAGATTCAGAGAGGACGATAAATGCATCACGAGGTTGGGTCTATTTATATAGGAGACGCAGGGCCTCTCAATGGAGACTGAGTACCGGCAGTCATCTTTCGGATAAATTTTATCTTCTTCATTTATTTTTAAGTTTTTTTTAATAGGGTCATATCAATATTTTAAAATATGTAAAATTCAATTTTTAGATATTAAAATTTAACATATTTAAAAAAAATTAATTATTCATTTATATAATTAAATTGAAGTGAAATTTAAAAAAAAAAAAGGTGGGGTGAGATATTTATAACCAATATCTTAAGTATTTTTTTGCCAACCACCAGTATTTTTAACTAAATATTGAAACTACTATTATATTACTCCCCCAGTTCCTAGTGTAGGATCTAATAGAAAAATTAATATTAGTCTTATATGTAAAACAGATAGAAAGAAAATTAAGAAAGATGTTTAGTCTGTTTTAGAAAAAATATATCATATTAACTAATTTAACTAATATGTTTAATTTACTCAAATTAATTAATTATATCTTATATTAAGAATCAAATGAGTATATTATAAGCTGAATTGAATGGATTATTTGATTTTTTATAAGTATTATAGTCAATTTGTTAGAATATTAAATATTTTAATTTGACTAAAAATATTATCATGATTTTAAAACCAATTATTAATTAAAAATTAAAATTCATATTTTTACGATATAAAATAAATGGCTTGTTACTATTTTTTCCTTGCATTTTAGTGAAATTATTACAAAAATTCTCACTTAAAGAAATTAATCGAAGAATTTTAAGGACCCCTTACCCTTTTCTTTACTTTTTTTTTAATAAAAAATTACATTTGTAAAGTTTCACAAGTTTATTAAAACTTCTTAAAACAAGAAAAATTAAAAAAAAAATGCTTATGATTATCTTAAAAATTTATTTTAAATAAATTTTGAAAATAATAAGATGCAGTAAATGAGAGAGGCCGTTGTAAAATCAGATAGATCCACAACAGCACAAAATACAATGCAATTTAAAAATAATTAAAATAATAAATTATTTTTATTTTTATAAATATATGAACATATCATAAAATCCAAAATTTAACAAATAATAATATATTTTAGATACACCTATCTTTTTGTGAAATTTTGGAATTGGATGGTTTAATTTCAATTTTTTGCTCAATATTATTATAATAATAGAAAAATATTAGTGGCAGTTGACAGTAAATTGATTGTGAATAATGGAAAATTTATATACTACCTCCTTAATATAAGATCCTATTTGACTTTTATTTTGGTCTTAAATATAAGATTTCAATCCATTTTGTCTCTCATATTTATATTTTTTTTTCCAAAATAACCCTTCTAATAATGATAGTTCTAGTCAATACACTTGATTAGCAAGGATATTTTAGGAAAGACAACACCTATTTAGGACAAATAACTAACTCAACTTACTTCCTTAATCTCCTTAAATTAGTCAACTGAACTCTTACTAAAAGCACATACGATATCACAAGATGTTTGGGGTGTTTATATTAGCTGGCTTTGATTTTTTTTAATCAGTTTATGAATGATATGTATTTAAAATATATAATTTAAATAAATTTTGGCGTCTCAGGAATGAGAGGTGGACGGAGCTCGTCTTCTCTTCAGATCAATTGGATATAGAGAGACAATGACAGTGACTTTTGTATCTCACGAAAAAAAGTTAAGTTTATTTTTCGGTCTACATCCATTTTTTATATTTATTTTTTTAAAGAATAGTCTTTACAGTAATTATATATATTAAATATTTCATTAAATAGTAGTTTTATCTAATATAGATGATTAATAAATATATTTTAAAAGAATATAATATATATTTATTACAAATAACTAACTTAATTAATTTTTAATTTAGATTAATTAACTAGTTTTTATATAAAATCCAGCGTATGAGATGATGAGATATATGGGTGTCTATGTTATAATCTATCAAGTAGAGGGCTAGAGGCAATGTGTTGGCGAGAACAGAGAAGGGCAAGGCCTCACAATTAAGACTGAAAATGACGATTCTCATCTTTCAACGTTTACTTCAAAATAATTCACCTCTTATGTTTTGGCAAAAAAAAAGAAAAAAGAACAAAATAATTCACCTCTTATGGGTCCCCCGCATAACAGACGAACATATCATTTTATGATTTTTTTTAATTTTAAGTTTTTCCAAATATACAGATATCATATCAATATTTTAAAATCATATAAATTAGTTATGAGTTAAAAATAAATTTAAATTGTCACTTTTTTTTTTCTTCACACTTTTGGAATTAGGGTAAAAACTCGATCCCTCAAGGAAATCCATAGAAGAATTGAAAGGGCTCTTATTTTTAAGTTTTCTTAATGTAAAAATCACTTTTATAAAATTTTATGATGCTTATTAAAATTTATAAAACAATCAAATAAAAATGTTTATAATAATCTTAAAAATCTACTTCAAAGGAGTTTTAAAAGTAATAATATATATATATATATATATATATATATATAAGAGATAACGTTATAAAACTACGTAGATGATTCGATATATAGTTTTCAAAGATTGCATGTTATTTCCGGTCAAAAAAAAAAAGATTGCATGTCATTTCATTTTATTCTTAATATAAAACTATTTAATTAATTTGAATAAATTAAATAAATCAAATGAATTAGTTAACTATAAAAAAACATAACATAATTTTTCTGAAATACTTTTTTTAACATCCTAAAATACTCATGTATAATACTATATTATATATCAGTTTATAAATGAGAAGTTTATAAAAAATTATAAATAAGAAAAATAAGGTGGATAAATATTTTATATTTCATATATATATAACATATATAATCACATCTTAACATTTTAAAAATTACTATCACATCTAATATAATAATGTGATATCAACAAATTATATCACATCGAATAGTACATACATTGTTTTTTTTTTTTTTTGCCCACAGTGCATGCATTGTGTTAATGATCTAATGCATCATATTCTTTTGGTTCTATTTATAAAATATAGAGAAGATATTTTTTTACTGAGAAAATTTTTTTATATAGATGTATAATTTTAATCTTTATCTATTATTGTATTTACTTCATTTTTATAAAGTACAGTATAGATTTAATAGGGATAAAATTAAAAAATTATTAAATTTTAAATGAGAGTTAATAAAATTTAAGATTTTTTTTGTCTGTATAAAATATGTTGGGAATGATTTATAAACATGATCAACAAGAGTATACTGATAATTAATACTGACCTTGTGTTTCATTCATTCATTTGAGAATTTTTTTTGACCTGAACATTCATTTGGGAATTAAGACTCTAGTCCTGTCTGTTTTTTGGAGAATGCATACCAAGTTACAGCCAAAAGTCAAAAGCCTCCAAAGAAAAAGTGCAATTTTCGCACAACAATGTAGGAGAAAAAACTAAATTACAAGGTTGAAAAACAGAGAGGAGCTAATTTCAGCAAGGCAAGTTTCCAAGTACATATTGTTATTCACTATAAACAAAATTGAAATTCTATTTATTCTATTTAGGGACTCAAAAATTTTTTTTGTATTTATTATATTTTTAATTTTATATTTTTAAAATTGTTAGACTTACTTGTCAATTGAAAAAAGTAAATCACTAGGTTTAGCACAGAAAAAACAGTAAGGATATAAAATCACTAGGTTTATTTTATTAAAATTATAAAATAAACCTCAAACATAATAACAATTTTGTGAATAAATTCCCTCTATAAAAATAAATTCAAAAATAAATTTTAATAAAAATATACTTGCATTAAAAATATAAATTTATTTAACTTAAGCATAAATGATGTATTAACAAATATAATTAAAACATTTGATATATCTAAACAATCTGAGCATTAATTCATAAGCATGGGATTTAATTGGCAAAAAAAAAAGCATGGGATTTACATAAAACAATTCAAAGCATACAAGAAAGGAAAAATGACAAAAAAATCTTGAAAATTACAAAATCTTAAATCAGATATTTTCACAAAATTGTGCTATTATTTGCAAGTCAATGGTAGTGAAAATTTATTAAAGTGATTGGGATTTTATAATTTATGTGGTATATATTTATTATTAAAAAGGAAAAAAAATCGAAATTGACTTTTAAATTAGGTGGGTCCCACGCAGAGGAAGGCGACTGGGCTAGGCAACCTGAAACTGAAACGTCGTTAATTCTGGTTTTTCCACGGCACGTTAATAGAGGTGCGTTGGAGTTGGACCCTCTTCATGATACTGCCAATTTTAATGTCATCGCTTATGGGTTGAACTGAAACAACTTGCACAGAACAGTCAAACATTCATTATAACTATTTATATGAAATTAATTAGTAGTTTATGTTTTAGAGTTAAAAGTACAATGTTTTCCAAAGAAGTACGAGTAGCATTCAGGAATGAGATACATACATTGATATTTTGATTAGTCAAATACAGCATCACAGTGAGTAATTATTTCTTTTGATTCTAAATATGAGATTTATTTTATAATATAATTTATATTATAAAATAAGTATAATTTATATTATAAAATGAGTCTTATATTTAAAAGAAATATTATGTTAGCAAAAAAGAGTTGTATATTTTTTTGCCATCAAAATTTGTAACGGATATATTTAAAGACAAAATAAGAACATGAGCCGTGCTAACATATTAAAAAAAAAAGGAATATAATAAGATTTTAAAAAAGAAAAATAATTACAAAATAAGTTATAAAAATTATTATTTATTACTTTAAAACTCATTATTACAGATTGTTTAACTTATTATTAAAACTTTTTAATAATTAATTTTTTTTTTAAACTTGATTGTAATTTTCTCCACACAAAAAATTGTAAACCCAAGATAGGTTTTCCCGAGTCCTAAAGACTTTCCTAGATCGAAGGGCTGTTTATTGAGAAGGATAAATAATCATAACACTGAAAAATGTCTCCGCAATTATCTTTTGAACCCCCACGGGTTCTTTCCATTGTTTTTTTCGATGAAAAATAAAAATTAGTGTAAAGTGTCATGCACCACGCGCTGGTATTAGTTTTAGGTAATGGCACCTAATTCTTCCTTGCCTATAAGTGCGCACGGGTGTTTGTATTTGTTTCTAAATCATAAATAAATGAATAAATAAAATGTAGATTGAATTTCAATTTATAAATATATAGTACTTCATCTGATTTAGTAAAATAAGAGCTATTAATTAATTTGAGTAAATTAAAAAAGTCAACAAAATTAGTTAATTATAAAAATTGCACCATGATTTTCTTAAAATTAATTAAATTAGTTTGAGAAAAAAAAAAGAAATTGAAGAGAAAAAGGTAGATTCAAATGGATCTTATATCAAAAATCTGATGTAGTAATTTTAGGAAAATGTCAAATACTCCCTTGATCCTATTTATAAATCACTTTTAGCATGCTTTACATAGACTAAGAAAAATCTTAAACTTTATTAACTTTCATTTAAAATTTAACAACTTTTCAACTTTATTCATATTCAATATACATTATATCTCATGTAAACAAAGTCAACATAATAATAAGTTAAGGATAAAATTATACATATATACAAAAAAATTTCTCTTAATACCTTATAAATATGACTAAAAAATATCTTCTCTTTTTGTTTTATAAATAGGACCAGAGGTGTAGGAACTAGTTTAGCTAAAAAAATTTCATTCGCCTTCAAAGCATTTTGAAACTTCACTGCAATCTAAGGGAATTGAAATGAAATTAACCTTTTCGGTCAAAAAGAAATGAAATTAATTTCTGCAGGTAAAAAGACAGAAATGGCCCTGTGAGAAATAAAGACAACAAAAATAAGAGGGCTAACACCAAAAATGAGGAAATTAATTTTACCAAAAAAAAGGAAATTAATGACAAAAATAAGGGGGTTAATGACACAAATAAAAATATTAACAACAAAAATAAGGGATTTAACAAGAAATATAAGTAAATTAACAAAACAAAAAAGTAAGTGAATTAACAATAAAAATAAGCATATTAACGACAAAAATAAGAAGATTAACAAAATAAATAAAGAGATTAACAAGAAACGTAAGGAGAGTAACCAGAAAAAAAAAAAAAGAAGATTAATAAGAAGCATAATGGGACTAACGAGAATCCATGAGAGAATTAAAAGCACAAGAAAGAAAATTACCAAGAAACATAAAGGTATTAACAATAAAAATAAAAGGACTAACGACAAAAGTAAAGGGATTAATAACAGAAAATTTCCCAATTCTTCCCCATCTTCAAAGGGTTTGAGAAAGCGACTTTCATGCCCAGAAGTCTGCATTGTTGAAAATGACAACATACTTTTGAAAATACTACCATTAAGAAAGAAACTTTGAAGGGTAACTTATCGGCGGCCATAAGCCCCAGAAAATGACTTGCCCCGCCGGTCAAGGCCATCGTAACTTACCCGCCGCCGGCTGGATGAATAATGGCTCCCATAAAAGAGGCCCCACCGGCCACCGCCACAATCCTGACCACTATTTCACTTTACTTGTACAAACTACAAGATGAGGCCCATCTTTTTTCATTCAATTTGTGAGAGTCAAACATATCATGCTTTATAAATAATATGATTTTATATAAAAATATAATTTACAAAAAGCGTAATTTTATTAATTTTACGTGTTTATGTATATATTTATTGCAAAATTTATATATAAATTATATTCTTCCGGTCCTAAATATAAGACTCTTTTTGCAATATAATTTACATTACAAAAAGATCTTATATTTAAGACCGAAGGAGTATTATCTTCAATCATGAATAGAATACTTGAATCTTCCACTATGTGTAAAATGGAAGGCATCTGTACATAATTAAAAATGGTAAATTGTACAGAGTTTGGAAAAAATTAAACATGAGTTGTTAAATATGTCTATAGAATTAATTTTTAACCAAGAACTTTTGACCAACTTTTCCTATTTTTTTAAAAATATAAACGGGCAAATGATTCAAAACAGATGCGCAGGTCAACATGCGGGAATCTGTTTTCACGTGTCTCAGGGATACAAAGTTCATGTTTTTAATATAAAAAATAATTGATTAATTTAAGTAAATTAAAAGAATCAGTTAAGTTAGTTATTTATAATAAATAGATGTTCTCTTTCTTAAAATACCTTTGCTACTCATATGTATTAGTTAGAGCTACCATTTGATGAAATCTTTAGCATGTGCAACTATATTAGGGACAAAGTGGATTAAATTTTATATTCATGACCAAATTAAATATTAAACTAGTTTTTGTATTAAGATTTGGGTGTAGTATAGTAACATAGAAACTAGAAACTGTAATTTTGTAAATTTAATCAATTTGTTTTTATTTATTTTTTGATTAAGTAATCAATTTGTTTTATTTAATACAGTTAAAAGCACTTACACAAACGTATTAAGAACGAACTCAAACTTAAAATCTCAAATGAGTACAATAGACGACGTTGCTATTGGAATAATTAAACACACTTTAATCATTGTAAATATGTGTGTGGGGAGATACCGTTGAAGTACTCCCTCTCTTTCATATCACTTGTAGAAATACTACTTTTCCGTTTGGGAAAAAAAAAAAATCTGCAGGTCCTTATATGTTTGTATGATTTCTAATGAGATATCTTCAGTGCTTTTTTTATTGGGTCTGTCTAATTTTATCAATCATAGGCAGTAGGTTTTTTATTTATAACTTGTTGATTTGCAAGAGAAACAATAGTTGATGATATGACATTTACTTAGTATGCACTTGATTAAAAATAACTTATAATAGAGAGCCGATTAAAAAAAAAAAGAAATTGTGAATTTTGACGGCTAAATTTTTTATTCTGTTTTACTCTTGTTTATTTTAGATTTCAAAACTACACTAAATTAGGAGTAGTATTTATTTCAAGAAGATTAATCATTTTTTTAAAAAAAAAGAAGAGTATATCAGATTTATAAAATCTGATGCTATTAAATGATTTTTAAAATGTCTCTAAAAACTATTTTCGAGACAATAAATGCACAATAAAATAATATTATTTTATATTGCGTATAAAAAATATAATATGTGAAAAATTGTGCCTGCGCTTCACGGGGCAACTCGTTTTTCTAAGTTTGCGTTGACTTTGAATCTAATTTTTCCGAAAATTTCTGATACACTTTCCATCTTGCCCAGAGATTAGGTCACTATTACTATTTTACCGTTGGAATTGGGTCCTTCAAATACATTTGTTTGCCGTATTGCTTGCGTTGTGGGAAAAAAAAGAAAAGAAAAGAAAAAGGCTCTTAAGAATTTAACTGCTATCAAGAAAATAAACAATTATTGTCAGCTAAAATAACCGTGACAAGAGTACTAGTATTGATCCATGATTTTGGAAATTATTATTCATACCTATGAAAAGTGTTTCGAATTTCTTATAGACCATGAATGAATTTTTTTAGATATAGCAGCTTCAAATGGATTCAAGTATTGGACTCGGCAATCGTTTTTTTTTATCTAGAAAGATCTCAATTAAGTTCAGTTGAAATAATTAAAATCAAAATGCGCTGTAACTTCAAGTTTTTTTCACAGTAAAATAGCATTTTGGTCTGTTGACAATCTTCAGAAATTATTGATAAAAAGAATTTGCTAAAAGTATAGGTTAATAACCAACAAATTTAGCCTTCATGGTAAATATATGAGGATTTAATTTGGAGATTCTGAGCTCAATACCAAGAAAAAAGTATAGGTTAATAAAAAATAGGAATCAATTTTTTGAGGGGTTGATATTAGAATGAGGAATAAATGAAAACATTAGAAAGCATTAGGTTAACTGAGAGTTAATTTATTGAAAAAAATTTAACATTGATAATTGAACAAATTCTTATCCAAATTTAATATTACGCCATTAATATAAGACTTAGTTGATTAATTTGGAGAAATTAAAAAAAATTAGTTAAGTTAGTTATTTGTAATAAATATATATTGTCTTTTCTATAATATTCTTGCTAATAATGTGTATTAATTAAAACTATCATTTAATGGAACATTTAGCATGTGTAACTACTACAATGATTACTTTTAAAAAAAATGGATAAATATAAAAGACAAAATGGATTGATGTCTTATATTTAAAACCAAATTTAAAGTTAAATTAGCTCTTATATTAAAGACTCGGTTTAGTATTAATTATAGATTTCGTTCATTAAGCTTGGATCATTGTTGGAGTTAATCTGACGGCATTCTTCACGTTAATTCATCAGCAAGCACGCATGATTACGTGCCGTGACAAGTGAAGAGAAGCACGCCCCTCGTTGGCCAAAAAGAGAACGACATTTAATTTTAAAAAAAACGATTGATGTAATTGGATGATTAAATTAAATCATTTTTGCATTATTTATTTATTTATTTATACTCCTATATGCATATGTTTCCCAAGACGATAGCTATATCATGCACTTCAATATAATTTTCAATTCATTAATTTTTTAAAAAAGCAAGTCAATGCTCAAAGTACTATTTTTTGTCTTAAAACAACATTAATATATTTGAAAACAAAGTAGAAGGATCTATCATATAAATATGTTTTTTCAAAAATTAGAATACATGCCACTGCTGAATATAGATTACTGCTATGCATCTATCAGTTCATGTGTCAACATTATAGCAATTAGTTTAAAATTATTATTATTTATTTAAAAATCTAGTTTTATCATTGACTTATGTGCATCTTTTTATCTCTATAATATTTTAATCTATGATTTATATATATAATAATGTTATTATTATATAAGATTATTTTTGTTGAAAAGGGTATATAAACTAAAAATATCTCTAGATTTGTAGGGTAACGTTCTCCGATTTGGTCATCATGTTCGTAATATATACATAGAAAAATTCTAAAAAAGTACTTCTTGAATTTAAAAATTTTAAATTCAAAATTAATGCAAAAATATATTATCATTTACTTTTAAAGTTTAGTTAATTACTTTTAAAGCATAGTGAACAAAATTGATTAAAAATTTTGAAATTTAAAAGATTTTTTTTAAAAAATTTTCCCATATACAATCCATTTCAACTAATGCATATGAGTCCAATACGAACCAAATTCATTTTTTTTGCTAGACATAAATATAGGAGACAATCTCATTTAAAACACAATCAGTCACCAAATGTTGACACGTCTTTTAGTTGAGATTTAAAACTTGATTCGTTTTATTGCAAGGAACTAATCTCTTAGACTAAACTTAACCCTTATTAGTGGACAAAATTAATTTTAAAAAGTATAATTTGTCAAAATATTAAGAGAAAAGAAGTACTATGTGATAATATAAGAACTGTTTAATTAACTTGAGTAAATTAAAAAAATTATTTAATATCCCTAAAATATCATTCCAGTTTATACAAAATAAACAAATTAATTTAAAAACATACTAAATGCAAAACATAAAATCAAAACTAACTATCTAAATAAGGGAGATTTACAATAAGGTCCCAAGCAAGGCAAACAATTAAAAAAAAGTCTTAGAGGTTGTCATTCTTACTATAAGACTTGTTATTATTAAGATTGTTATTAAGATCTTTTAATAATTATTTTTTTTCTGTGAGACTTGATTGTAATTTTCTGCTCAAATGATAGTGGACAGGGTTATAAATTAAACACTGGCGAGGATGAGAAGACCAATTCTATAATATATGTTAAATTGCTGTTTGCATGCTTGCAACGGTAAAGAATCTGCCACTCTCTGCATCGTTCCGTTCATGATTCATGTCAGAACTCGGGACAACTTTATAATATTTAATATATATACATATATATATATATATTTATATATTATATTGTTATTAATAAATAATAATATAATATATACCCAACCCGTACGTACGACGGTATGAAACTGTGAGGTGCACTGTTACTGTTTTATAAAGGGAAATCTATGTAATTTTAAAATGATTAAATAAGTATACATGATTTATTCTTTTTTAAATCCAGATGTATACTTTATTATTTTGTTTTAGAAAAGGCTGGCGTGTATAAAGTTTTGCAAGTTTAATAAAATTCTAAAATATTTTATGTTAATTTAGAAATAAAAAGAGCATATAATTTTGTTATGAAGTATAAGACATTTTTATATGATTTACTTCTTTTAGTGCAATTTTCAAACTTACTTTTAATATGTTCCATGTCTTTTTCTTTTTTTTTGGGTTAAGTCAAAATATCATCAAGTCACTTTAGAGTTGAGACTAATCTCTATTGAATCGGGAGCGTTAAGATTAAACTCCTTTAAACAAGCGTGCTTTTTTATATTCAAACATATGTTCTCCTCCTTATAAGGTGAAACCATTTACCATTTTAACTAATAGTTGGTTGGTATTTTTCTTTTTTCCAGTCAAGTACTACTAACATGTATTGAAAGCATCTGGCCAAAAAAAAAACATGTATTGAAAGCACACCCCATTTTTAATTCTAAAAAAAAAAAAGGAATTTGGTGTACTTGTATTATTGTATCCATATATATGGTCAAGTTTAAGGGCACCATCTATACCCTATGTCGTCATTCAAAAGAAAGGGCCAAAATTTTCTTAGACTCGTCTATTGAAAGCAGACCCCATTTTCTGGTTTTTTCTATCTACCCATCAAATGTTTTTAAAGATATTTTAATATAGTACTCTTTAGAATTGAGAGGCTATGATATTTATGTATTTAATGTTTGAAGTCTATCTTGTCCACGAAAAAAAGAGTTTGAAATCTAGCATATGTTTTCTTGATTTTCCCCTAGCTAGCTTGGATTATTGGATACCGTATAGTTGAAGGTGCCAATCCATCATATTCTTCATACTAATATTAAAATAATCGCTGTTTAATTTGCATACAACAACAATGATAATAACAACAATAACGGATTTTAAAATCTTTTTTATCCATTTTTAAGAGATTTTAAATTTTCTGATGTACTATCTTCATAGATGCTCTTAAATGACATAACTTCGCTATATATATCTAAATAATTTTAAAAGATTTTCTATAATTTTCTTTTCAGTAAATGCCTTGCCAACTCTTCAATCTTCATCATGTACATGCATTACGACTTTTATTATTATTTTTTTATATGACCATACATAATACATCCATCTTAATATTATACCATTCATGCTCATCCAACATTAAGCCCTCGTTGTCCCTTCAAAAGTTAACATTTATTATCATGTAAGCATTATTGGTCTTATAACAGAGATTAAAAGAAATTTGTATTAAATAATTTAGCCAGGTGTAAATTCAAAAAAATTTAAAGTTTTTAGTGGCATGGATTAAATAAAAAATATAAGTAGAGTGATATTGTGTTTATTCCATAATGCTACTATATAAAATGCTATTACTTTTTATAAAAAAAATAAAATAAAATTATTTTGAATACTTATGGTTTCTGTTCAAAATTGAACAGAAGCCATAAGTACCCTTATGGTGTTAGGTCTAAGAAGACCAGAAGTGAAAAGTATTCAAGTTGCATACAACTTATGTTTCCTATATAACTGACACAAAAAATAGTAGTTATATTGATATTTTGCACTTTACTTCAACCCCTTCATATATATTCTGATTTGGTATCATTTGGATTTTCATTTTATATCCCAAACTATAAGTCCTAATCCAACTACTAAGGTAAAATTATTATTACTTGTTTCTAATATTGACCTAAAGTAAATTTTAAATTTTAAGGTGCATAGACTCCGCTCCACCTACCATTATATATTACTAATATTATGATCTGCAAGTAATTATTTTTGAACCCAACGTTAATTGGGTGTTGATTTTATCCGAAAGAGCGTGAACATGTCAAAGAATAATGAACACAGTAATGATGTTCACATGCACAAAACTTGCACATATATTAATTTATTGTCATGTTCTCTCTTTCGATCAACTAACCCATTGGTATATACAATTCAAACTGGATGTTTCGTTGTTCCCACTTGATCACATTATATTCTTGGGCTTTGAACGTTATGAAGACAGATAGTCAAAAAGATGGAGCTCATGTGAGAGAAATATTGTGGTCCAAACCAAAATGATTTCCCATGGCTTGTGGGAACTTAGCGTTGAAAAAACAAACAACTTTTGAAAACAAACTCTATAATATATATTAAGAAATCCTCTAACATGTTCTATTATGTATATTATCTCCAATTCTAAATATAAGATCAACTTTTAGTAACTCGTATTGTCTAGCGTATTATTTTTTTAACCTAGTATCCATAATAGACTATAAAAATTCCTAAATAAATCACTAAGCTCCTTCCACCTGATAATTTTTATTGAGGGTAATTTTGATGTTTTATGAGAAATAATTAATTTCAACTTACTAAAGTTGTTATTAATTAGATGCTTATAAGGAACGAATAGAGTAGTTAAGTATATTATTGTTTTTAACTTATTATTATCATTTATCACTATTTTTTTACATAATTGTTTCTAGTTCACATCCCACAAGCAAGACAGAATGAAGAAGATTCCGAAATAGTATCCCTTATTAGTGGCAACATGGTTTCATGTCATCAAGTATGAGAAAGGACAGCAAAGTCCCCATTTTGTTTGGGAAAAAAAAAATCCCCATAATTGGGGACTAAAATTGATCGTAGACCACTAGCGCCATTTATGTGGTTAGTTATATAGCTCAAGTTGTTAAGTTAATGTGATTTTTTTCAAAAAAAAATTATTTTTGTCCAAAAAATATTTCATACAAACTATGTGCATCCTAAAAAAATTATGAATAGGTGATATGTAAATATATATAACACATAATTTTTTATAACTAGTACTATATGTTACCCCTTTTGAACAATTAACATTAAATTAAACGGGCTAGAAGATCGACGATTAAAATAAGGAAAACAATTGTATTCGTTTTTTGAAAGAAAATTCTGTGTTATATTATTTTACAAAATGATTTTTAGACAAAATATATTGTAATCGTTATTCTTTTCTGGTGAAAAAAGGTTATTAAGTAAAAATGATTATTGATATAGATTGATTTATGGTACCATGAGAATTCTCATTCAAAATAGATGAAAATCTCTGCATCACACGGACTTTAATATAAATCAGTTGTACCATTTATAATTCATGAATAATATAGGTTTTTTCAAATAGATTATATATATTGATTGATGAATGATTGATGATAATGGAATTTTTTTTAATATATATTGATGATCGAATCAAGCACAGAAGATTAGCAGGTAATTTTTGAATGTTTCAGCTATAAGTATATAATCATTCATACTCATTTTTGCATTTATTTACTAATATTTTTAATTATTAATTTTAACTATTAAATTAATGTATAATGTTCCCAAAGTATACTTTACTCTGTTACTTGCAAAAAGGCATATACTCTACTAACAGCAATTGATCTAGTAAAAGAAGCAATGGCGATTAATACACGAGGTCATGGGCAGCACACGTAAAAATATGTATGGCTAATGAACAAAATGGAATATGAAATTTCAAATTAATAGTGAAAAAAATTAAATAGAAAATAGAATTAAAATCTAAAAAATAAGGTATTACAAAAAAAAAATGAAAGCCTATATAAAAAAACTATAACTTAGATACTTGTGTGTGTGATATATATTAATTATGACACTTTCTTTCCGAGCCTCACGCAAGAAAATACGCTCAAAATGATTGGAGCATAATTAGCTACACAACACATGTAAGCATGTGAGGAGATGCTTACACACACACACACAAAATTAAACTTGATGATAATAATGCAAGCTACGTATCTCGAAAGATGCTCCAACTTATACATACACACACTTTAAAATAAAGTATAAAATATAAAATATTTATACACAAAGTCGGGGAAGGATTTAAGGTAGTCCTTTGAACTTTGGTGGACTCACATATTGGATTAGGTATCCAATGGATATTTATTACCATAAAGTATGATCTAATCTTCCCTTCTCGAATAACAATGAGATGGAAAGGATCAAATACTCTTTGCAGTATCAAGAGGCATTGGTCTTTAAGAAAAGAGAGAGATTTGCTTGCTTGAACATAAGGTTTCAAGGTCAAATTCTTGTGAACGAAGAAAACAACTTTAGAAAAGCTATCCCTAATTGGGTTTGACAATGCTCGAATATAACCTGATCAAACAGCCATTTGAAAAAAAAGCTTTGCAGTGTTCTTTTATTTTATTTTAGTATAATTTACGCACTCATTGTGTTCTTTATAAAGACTTCGAACTCATGATGACATCATTTTTAATAAAATTTTAAGAGAGTTGTTTGGCGTCATTTGTTATGTCCTTTTCCTTAAACTTCCATTTTAAAAGACGTACGCATTTTGAGGCGATTGAATTTTTTTCTTAAAAAAAAAAACAAAATTTCAAGTGTGATTTTTATTGAAAGGAAGTTATAGAATGTGAGATATATGTTATTTCTTCGATATAAGAAAAGAAAGGCAATATTTTGACCATCTATTGGTATTAGGCTTGATTAGCATGTCAGATAATTTAGCAGTCTAGTCTGATTGCAATCCCATTATTAATGAATTTTATATCAATATTTTTATCGATTCATTGACTCAGTTATCAGTTTTTAAAAGCATTGATTATGTTTTCAGCAAAGGGGCCAATGCTTGTAAAGGATGGAGTATGCTGCCGCACTTTTTCGTTTTCTTGTATGGATCAAATCTCATTTTCTTCTTATACTCCTTTTTATCATTATTATAAAAAAAATCCCATTAACAAGTAAATTAAGAAATTCAATTAAAAGTAATTGATAATTGTCAAACTTTATAAGTATTTACCGTGAAATTCATTAATTGCAGAAGTTGTCAGTTAATAAAAGAACATCAAAATAAGATGTAGTTAGGGGGGGGGGAATTAATGTTGCAGACAAGAAGTTTCATATATATATTAAGCTCGAGTCTTATCATAAGAAGGAGAAAAGATATTTAGGAATCTATACGCTAATTGTATTGCGCCCATTTAAGGATGCCTGAGTGGTAATATGACTTTTATTGTTTCAAATCCATGAAAAAAATACATTTTTTTAAAATTACATAAGTGTATACTGATGACTTTAGGTTATAAGCAAGATTGAATTCATGATGTTTTATTAGAAATTTACATGTCACTAATTTACTTTTTGCAGCCGACGTAGAAAGTAACTTTCCACAAAATTACATCACTGGACCTTTTAAAATCGACCTCAAAAGTCTTAAACCTCCCCCAGACAGGCTTCCTATTACAGTGGCACAAGAGGAATGGCATCCTAAGGTTAATTTGATACTTTTTTTTCCCAAAAAAAAAACTAATTCTCTTGAATTTGAGTTATATATATATATATATATATATATATATATTACGTCTTCAGGAAGCTAACTTATATTAATTAGAATTTATTGGGACTTTTGAAAACCACTAGATATTTACAAGAATGACTAATGGCGGTCTGGATTCATGAACTACGTGGCTGAGATATTTTGTTAGGGTTTGGTAGGAGAAGTTAATGAACAAAAACGACGTAGATTTGCATGCATTTAAACTAAAACGACTTGCAATCACAGATGCTGACTAAACATGAATAATCCACACTTAATTATCAATCATTTACCTCGTTTTTAAGCCACCCGTGATATGTATTTTCAACCACTCCCCTTCATTTTCTCACCGTCTTCAGTAAACGACACTGATATATGGGAGCTATACTATTGATTAAAACTTTAAAAGGGACGAAATAATTAACAATGTCCATATAATTAAGAGAGAATTACTACAAGGTCTCAAGGAAGGAATATATTTACTATTCTTCTGGTCCTTAATATAGGACCTGATTGTTAAGTTTATTTTGATCCTAAATATAAGACTTATTTTTCATATTTATCAATTTTTTTCTAAATTATTCCTATTGATACTTTTTCAATCATAACTAAGTTAGTGAGGGAGGGATGATATTAAGGAAGATGATTATGGTATTTTAAGAAAAACATGCCATATTTTTTGTAATTAACTAACTTACCTAACTTTCTTAATCTAATCAAATTAGTTAAATAAGTCTTATATTAAGGACCGGAAGAGTATTTACTATAAAGTCCTATAACAATCCAGTAGCTTCTAATAATAAATTCTAACGTAAGAAATAACAATGGGTTCTAGCTGCTCACTTGTTTTAAAATTTTTTTACTAATTATATTATTCCTTATCTGAAACTTCGTAATTATTCTCTCTGTAATGAACACTTTTTTCCCCCCCACATTATGGACCTATGTCACGTCATGTGAGAATAACTTTATATTAATCAAAATAGAAGTAGCACAATTTGTATGAACACATCTGGCATTATATTCCTGAAATGAACCTTATTATACTTATTTTGACCGGGTCAAAAGAATTCATCTACGAGGTAAGATATCATAATCATTTGGCTAATAGCTACAATAAGTAGCATAAAAATTAAGACTTGGGAGAGAGACGAGGACTGGTTTGGCTGCTTTAAATATATAAAATATATAGGAAAAAGCCAATGAATTTACCAAATGGATTAGAATTATATACGGTAGAAAACAACTTCTTTTCAAAAACATGCTTTGAGAGTTTAGTCAGACGACGGCTAATAAAATCTTTGTATTTTTCTTTTCCTCCCAACTTTTTGCATTTATAATGACGATAAGGTTGAACCATCGGGACAAATTAAATCCGAAAACATTGACTTAGACTTTGAGAAAGCTAGCTTTATTTTGGCCCTCTGTGAAATCAAATAAAGTGAGACCATTTTCCTAGTAAATCTCTTATATTTTATTTTTATTTGCGAACGTGGGATTAAAAAAACTATGGTTTATCTATATAAGTATGAATTCAAAATCTAAGCTTTCTGTATAAAAGAATTCAGGTCTTTAATATTTGATTTTTTTTGACCAAGGGTCTTTAACATTTGATTGTCTATTGAAATTTTACATTGTATAATGAAAAACTATTACCCGAACAAACCAAGTGGTTTGATTTGACCCGATAATTCTAGATTTTGTTGGTTCAATTTAATCCAATGTGACGTCGTAGAACATTATCATTTTTCTTTGGCCTACTAAACTGGGCCCGGCCCATGTACATCAACCGACAATATTATAGAATATGTTTTCTTTTTCTTAATTGGTCCACGGACAAATCGTGATGCTAATTAAGGGGGTGTTTGGCAAAACCAAAACCAAAACCTAGGTTTTAGAATCATTTTTTCGCAAAACGAGGTAACCTCCTCCACATATTTACTTCGTAATCCGTAAAAATACTTCTGAAACCATGGTTTGGTTTCTATCCAAACATCCTTTAAATGTTAAATAATTATTGAAATCCTTGTTGTTTGAACACCGGCTAGTAAAGTTATTTTGAGTAAAGTTTATCTATGATCTCCGATTCTAATTATAAGACCTTATTTATAAATTATAAATAAGATTTTATAACTCATTTTTAAACTATAAACAAGGTTTTATAATTAGAATTGGAACTAGTATTTAATCATTATTTTTTTGTTTGATTTTATTTGTTTTCCGAAAGTTCTAAGAACCTATTAATGAACGTGGGATTAATAAAAAACTGGGGCTTTGACAACAATGAATTCAAAATCTAGGGTTTCTGTGGAAGCAATTAAAGTTTTTGGAACTACTTGATTGTCTCTTTTGAAATTAATAATTAAAAGAAATTACCACAAACGCGCCTGGTGATTTGAATCCGATAATCCTAATCGAATCAAATTTGACGTCATGCAACAAGATCGTTTTGTTTGGGCCAGGGGCAATAACGATTCGGCCCAACAAGGCCCAATGATCCAATTAAGCCTAAGATAGAAAGAAATTTTTTGGGCTGAAACTGGCAATGAAACCCCTTTAGCACTAATGGAATTGAGTCTAGTAAAAGATATTAGTCTTTTATAATATGAGAAATTAAGATTTAAATTCCACTAAAAGAGATACCTACATTTAATACTTGATAGTACTTCAAACATAATTACCTCTAATAAAAGAATACTTTTACTTAGCAAAAATAAAAGAAAAGAAAAGAAGCTCTTCTAGTGGCTTAAACCATTTGAACCAATTGCTATTGTTATATGAATTGCTTTTTTCTTTTTTTTTTGAGTAAAACTGTTCTTTTCATTTTATCTTCTGTTTTTTGCCATAATATTTTGCTTTCATAAGATGTCCTTTGATTGCGAATGTGGGGTTTATATATTCTTGTGGATATCGTTGTGCTTGTTTTTGTTGCGAATATTTGTAGGGGGTATTCATAGACTAGGTTGGAAAATTAATTACCACTAAAAAGGAAAATAGTAAAAAAAATTTGAAAAATAAAAAATTAAATTTAATGTTATCAAATAAAAATTAATTGCCATTATTTTAAAATTCCTCAAAAAAAAAAAAAGCGATGTCAACAAAATTATCAGTTATTATGAGTACTCAATATTTGTGCACAATATTTCACCCTTATCTCCTTGCCATGTGGTTCTGCTTGCTGACCTAAAACAAGGAAAAATCAACACACATGCACTCTCCATGTTTGGCTTTTGTTGGTACAAAATGATGCATGCTTTGTTCAAAGTTTGATGTTTCTGGTTTGTTGCTTACTTCTCACCCTATTCCTTCCATTTTTCTACAAATGGGGACATCATGGTACATTGTGCCCAACCTGTGAGCTCCATCAAAAACAGGCTTGGTTTGAACTTTTTTGGATAATTTTTCCTTATTTTTTATGTTGATAATTAGAAGATTGATATTATTTTACCATGTTTAATTTATACGTTTGCCAGCTTCATGCCATGGATTTATAATAAATGCAAACACAACATGTTGTCTAGGTAATTAAATTAATTATGTTAGCTAGAGCTTTCCCTATACTTAAATTTTGAGTTAATTTTATAGTACATTGTATTGAATTGAATTTAAATTTCACTTAAAGCAGTCTAACAGTTTTAAGGGAACATTCCTTCAATTCAATCACATGATGAATATAAATGAAAAAGAGATAAATTTACATATTTATTTTGTAAAATATGAAAGGAAAATTCCAACTGCCTGTTGCTAAATTCCCTGTCATGCACAAGGAAATGGCATGTGCACGGATTTAATGGCATTGATACAGGGGCATGTTTGTGAGCTGGGAGAAAAAGAATCCACCCCACCATGTGACTCTGCTTTCCCTTCCCAATTTCTCTCCAACAATAATGGAAAAGTTGAACTAAAACACTTCCTTTTTTAATTTTTCTAAATTACTCTTTGCCTGCACCTTTTTTTCCTAAAATAATAAAATGTTAGAAATATAGTTAAACAATCTTGAAGCACGATAAGATCATTGTTAACTATTTGTAGTTCAATATGAACTACAAAAATAAATTTTATTGGGCTATAAACTAGATTTTATATTAAAAATTACAAGTAGTATAATTTCTTTCAAAATATGTACTTGTAAAAATTCAATAGGTCACTCTGCTCTTTGATAGGCAACATGAATTAATAGAAAATATTTATGATAATAAATTATATCACATTAGAAAAGAGAAGGTCATGTTACGCTATTTTTTCATTCAAATTTTGTGAACCAGTATATGCCGGGATATCTATTCCATTGGAAAAATCACAATAACATCTACGGCTGGTAATATGCGGGCCCAGCCCACCAGCCTGGAAAAAAAGGCAGCTTTTCTAACTTATTAAGGTGCGGGTTACTTCAGCCCACACTGCTTTGAGCTCGCTCAACCGCGGGTGCTGGGTTGGCCCATTTTTTTATATATTAAATTCTTCATATAATTCCCAATATATTATACAACATATTTAAAAGATTTTGACCCTCAAATTTCACATGAATATTACATCATTCATATCATTACATATGTAATTAAGCACTTTATATATGTGTAACTGTGTGTGCAGTTATATAAAGAACATTGTCTATTTTTTATTTTTCATTTATTTGTTGCGTTACTATACAAGCCTTTATGAGATTAAATAAACATGTGATACTTATACACAGACACACACACATAAAAGATCTACCTAATTAATTTGGATAAGAAAACTAGTTAAATTAATTATTTATAAAAAATATGTGTTATTTTTTTAAAAATATCTTCTTAAATTATAAATTAATCCTCAGATTATTTTATTACAATCTACTACTCAAATTCAAGATTCCAAGTTTAATTTTAACATTTCAAACTAAACCCAACTCACACCAATAATAATGTTTTATTAAAAAAAAAAAGAAGAAAAGAACATTGAGGCAGGCTGGCAGGTGAGCTCGGGCTGGCAAAATTCCAGCCTGCCAAGGTGCAGGCTACTTCAGCCCGCACCGCTATGAGCTGGCTCGTATCCGCACCGCCAGCTTGCTTTATCACCTGTAATAAGATCCCATATAAGAAAATTAAATACAAAAAAATTCTTTGAAATCATCAAATTATTTCAAAGTCTCAAGGGACTTCATTGTAGGAAATTTTACTTGTTTAATTATCAAATTATTCTTATTTTCTTTAAGTATGTATTGACAACTGAAAGAGTAGTTGTCGTGACATCTTTATTTTTATATCTAGAATTTAATTAAATTTAAAAATAAATATATTTTAGTATTAAGTCAATAAAAATTTAGATATAGGCAAATTATTATTATTATTATTATTATTATTATCATCATCATCATCATGTTATTTTGTGTGTGTGTGGGTGATATTCCAAAAAAGTATTGTATGGTATAGAAGTCTCACATCGACTAATCACTAGAGTGAAGGAGTTTGGAGTGAGCAAATAATTTTCACACATATCTGAGCTAGTCTTAAAAAAATGCTAGTTTTGAGTTTATTAACTGTTGGATCGGACTAAAATTTGGTCAGTCATTTGGGACATTCAAATCGTCAATTCTAACAGTTAGATCATTAGTTTGATCTCCGAGTGACAAGTTACTACGTACGTTTTCAACTTACTTTTTTAGATTTAGCAGATAGAGACCTGAATAGTAAGTTAACATTTTTAAGTTTATTCACCGTTAAATTGAGCCATAATTTTGAAGATAGTATCATGATAGATAGAAAACTAAATTCAACAGTCAGATCAATGGTTTAACTTCTGTAGTGAAAATAACCTAGCTCATATTAAATCTAATTATTTAAGTCATTTGAATATAGAACATAAGTTATAAATTAGGATTTTTCTATTTACGTTATGAATTTGATAATTATAATTATATAATATGATAATTAAAGGATATTTAAGCAAGAAAAATTTAGGAATCAAGTCTAAATCATATATATATATATATATACATGTTATCATTCCAAACCTTAAAAAAAAAAAAAAGATCTTTTAGGCTAGAATTCTGAGTAAAAGTTGAAGCTTTTAGAGGAAGAGTTAGAGGCTAGGATTTTGTAAGTAGCCTACTCAAATACTATAAAGATAACATTTTAATTTTGTTTGTAGATATAAACCCTATTATGGTGTTTTCGAGATTGGACTTTGGTTGTATTTGACTATCAGCTAAGAGACCAGGTAACTAAATTTCTATCTGTTACATGCTTTAGTATGAAGTTAGTGAGTGGTTTTATAACTAATTTTTATATAAGTATATTATGTTTTATATGAACTATCTTGTGGGATGCTGTTTTGAAAAGAATTGAAATCGTTTATATTGTTAGAAATTAATGATTATGACTATGAGGTGTTATTTTGGATTTCGGTTGATTATGCATATAATATGTTATTTTGAACCCTGTGCAGCTAGTTTGGGTGGGAGAAGAAGATTATTGGAGTTACTGAGACTTATACACTTATCACGTGGTATTGACCTCCATACGGAGCTCTATGGTTGGTTACTATTATTATCCCACTAGTTCTTCGAGCGATTATGACACCTCACTGGTTCTTCGTGGGGGACCCATGATCGATCGAGTGTTCTATGGTCTTTCGCCAGTCCATATCACTCGTGTGATGAGCTTGTCAGAGTCGCTAGTCAAATAGAAAGAACTTAGCCCATGAATCTAGTCGGATGAAATAAGAAGGATATAAGGATGGATTTGGGTTCAGGAATTACATATGACATGGGATCTTTATTGATGTTTGTATCTTTTAAATAAATGAAAAATATGTTATCTCTTTTGAAATTATCAACTGCATGAGATTGGTGGAAGTATTTGTCTTATGTGGTTATTGTGAGTTTTAAATGTTAAATAAATGTCTATCGACTGTTATTAACTCTATGTATCCCACTTGACACCTCACTAACCTATGCTAGGGTGTGTGATAGGTAGGGATTTAGTTACTGAGATGTTGTCTCACTCTTTTTGTTTCACCATTTTCAAGAAACAATATGTTAGTAGGACTTTGGGGGAAGACTCCTGAGGCTTAATAGTTGTAGCTGACAATGTAGAGCTTCAAGACTTTATTTTATGCAATCTTTTCATATATTGCCATACATCAGGACTGCATTCATTTAGAATTTATTTTATTTTCTTATATTTTTATGTCATTTGTCTCAATGAATGTATTATACCTTCTATCCTTGGTTTATTTTGTTTGGACACTGGATTGGAGTGCTAGTAGTGGGCCTTAGGCCTTTAGGTTGCATGCCATTCAATTATTGTGGATTCATGATGTGACAATGGTAATTTTTGCAAGTTTAGTTGTTGTTAGTATTGAATGATATAATCAAATCTGAACTGCTATTATAATTTATCATTCAGGGGCGTGTTGTTTTATGATGTGTTAGCTATGATTACAAATATAGGTTATTTCTTTTTTTAACCATGATAGCCTTAATTGATATCAAGTGCCTTTCTATTATGGTTAGCCCCTTATTGATGTGACTACTTCTAAATAACCATGATAAGGTAGCTTTACTAGTTTTATTCCTTTCTATCATGGTTAGTTTTAGTTAGTAAGTAGCGAAGTTACATTTGTTAACAATTTAAGGTGTAATAATTAACAACTATCGTGACAGATATTAACTGCATGAGCTATCAATATTTGCCGTGATAGCATTCAACCGTTATATCTCAAGTTGTTAACTATTATACTTTTAGTTGTTAATGCATTCTTTTTTAAAAAAAGAATAATTTGATAATTAAACAAGTGGAATCTCTTATAATGAGATCCCTTGATATTTTAGAATAATTTGATAATTTGAAAAGATTTTTTTAATATTTAATTCTCTTGGACCTTATTGCAAAATTTCCTATTCTATTTAGGCCAGTACTATATAAATTTGAAGTTATTACATTTAGTATTAGTAGATTAAGATTATTTATTGCATATTTCTTGACAACTAAGATGATCACTGCCACTAATTTAAAAAAAAAAATTTTTTTGACCAGAACTAACTTTTTAAATTGGGATCTCGAAACTTTACACTCACACATGGGAGCAGGAGTATCAACTGTCCAACATTGGATAATTTTTGCTTACGCTCAACGGCACTGTGTTGTGGGGACCAATGCCGCTCAATGCGATGGACATCGATTTGCACTTTTGGAATCTAGACCGCCTCTTTAATATGCATGCATATAGCGTGTGTATATATATTTGATTTAAGGAGTGTTTGGATAGAAATAAAACTATAATTTTTAAAATGATTTATGATATACGAAACAAATATGTGAAAGAATTTTTTCGATTTGTAGAAAAATGTTTTGGAGAAGTACTTTTATAGCTTCCAAACACTTCCTTGATCAATGATTTTTCTTTTTGATACTTATAACGTAAAAAGTTTTTCGTCTCTCCTAGTAATAAGCTTTCTAAGATTCAAACTGTGCTATTCTTTTTACGGGATGATGCCTCTTACTATCTCAACTAACATCTTGTTGGTTATATAGTATATTGTGATAAAAGAATTGGAAACTTGTTTCCTTTGTTATAAGAAAAAATAGGTTAAAAATCCTCATTTAAAAACTTAATTGATTAAAACGATCTAAATTTGAGCAAGTGTAACTATGATTTGTGAGCTAATTTTTCTTTCGCTGCGTGCAATATATTATCAATGATATGCAGCAATCATCAATATATAAGTTATTTGCACACAACAGAAAATATGTTACATATTACAGAAAAAAGTTGTACTTAGATCATAGTTGTGCGTGTTCAAATTTAAGTCTTTTTAGCCAATTAAGTTTTCAAATAGAGACTAAAACCTATGATTTTAAACTTGAGGGATTAAAACAAAAATGAGAACAAATTTGAAGGGAAAAAAATTATCTTAACCTCTTTTATCATAATGCTATGAGAAACGTGCTCTTAACGAGCTTCATATGTGTGCGTGTATATATATAAGTAGGCCTGTGACATTATAATTTTTCTTCTTGGAATTAAAAGAAAAAAAAAACAGAGCATTGAGGCGGTGATGCATGTTGTGATGTGTCAGGAGAAACTGAAGTACTCCTCCGGTCCTTATTATAAGACCCAATTTGACTTTTTATTTGGTCCTAATTATAAGACCCAATCCATTTTGTCTATTATATTTATGTATTTTTTCCAAGATAATCCTTCTAATAATGATAGTTTTAGCCAATATATTTAATTAGCAAGGATATTTTAGGAATGACAACACTTATTTATTATAAATAACCAACTTAACTTACTTCCTTAATCTCCTCAAATAAATCAATTGGGTCTTATAATTAGGACCGGAGGAGTAGTATATATGTGAGAGATTTCTGGTCGTAACCCAACACAAACTGCCTCAAAACGAATATGGTGAGTTCCCCTTTCAGCAATATCCAACAATTGGTTTTGCGCCCCATACAACAAAATGCTTGGGTTCTTTTCCACTCTCTTTATCGTGGGACATTTATCTTTTCCTTAAGTTTGCTTCGTCTCCTAAAATGGGACTCAACTGTCTTGCTGTGCTCCATGTGCACTTCATCATTGGCTTGCCTGCCTCAAAAGGACACCCCCACATAACTGCAGCATCCAAAGAGTTGTTACCCATTCCGCGGGCACACTCTTCAAATTAATTTTTTTTTGGGTCAAAAGTCTTAAAATTAAAATTAAAAGTGGTGCCTATAAGGAGGGGGTGAGTAGATAATTTTCAGCCTCGTGAAGAGATGCAGATAGAAATAAGAATGACTTTTAAAAGAAATTATTAATTAAAATTTCTTGGTTAATGGCTTGTTGGTAGGACACTAGGGCTGGTGTCACAGAAGGTATAATAATGTTGTGTGATTATTGATTAAAGAAGTTATTTCTCTAAAACAAAAAAGCTAATAAAACATTTTAATTTGGGCCTAATAAGTGAACAAATAAAGAGAAAATAGAATAGATAAATTAAGCATTTCTAATATATTTTAAGCAAAATATGACTTATATAATTGATTCAATCAGATTCTAAGATAGGTTATATGGTTTATTTGCTGGTTCAACCAATTATTTCAGCTGGATTTTTCATATATTAAGTATGAATTTACAATTTAATTGATAAAAATATTTTATTTTCCATAATTGTTAGAAAGGGAAAGAAAAATTGTAGGGTATTTGATCAAATCCTTCATGGTAAAAAGATTTTTGGACAAAAAAGAAAAGAAAGTGATACCCATGGGAGGTGCTACCCGTGTCCGAATCCAACAAACCTAACCGCAACCCGTTCCCAGATTTTCCAACCAACCAAAAACGTTTCGTGCCACCGCCCACGTGGAAACCGGCTCGCTTTCTCTCTCAAGAGGCCTCGCTTCTTAGCCATATTCTCACCACTCGTTTCTACGCACATCTCAAAACCCCTTCTTTCCACTACCGTTTCCCGCACTCTCTCTCTCCCCCCCTCTCTCTCCCCCTCTGTCGCCTCTGATCACTGATCATTCTATCACTTCCCGATTCTTCTATCTCCTTCCTTTTCCTGTTCATGGGTTGAGCTGGATTTCTCATTCTTCTTCATGGAGTGGGACAGCAATTCCGATCTCAGCGGGGAGGAGGACGAGAGTTTCATGGTCACCGATGCTGGCCCTCTTCCCTTCCCCGTCGGGAACTTGCTCCAAACGGCGCCGTGTGGGATTGTCGTCACTGACGCACTCGATCCGGACCATCCTATTATATATGTCAATACGGTGTTCGAGATGGTCACTGGATATCGGGCAGAGGAAGTGCTTGGTCGCAACTGGTCAGTTTTTGAGGTCTTGCTTGTTTATTAGATTGCCTCTCTTTTGCCTCAGTTCATTCTTGCGGTCAATGAGTGCGGTTAGCTCCATTTTTGCGGGACTGGAAATGTGTAATTTTTTAGGGAATAATTTCAATTTCGTGACTGATCAATGGAGATGATGAAGTTTGTCATCAATTTTTGTGTGGTTTTGTTTAGATCACTTGTTAGGATAAGGTTGAGCATTTCCAGCCTAATGATGCTTGCTTAAACCCTAGCCCCACTGAGTGCTTGGAAATGTTGATCAGTTATTTCCTAATCTTTCCATTGGATAATATTTGATAAGTTTGTTTGTGCATGTGCTGGTCTGGATGCATTAGGAAGAACGTTGCCTCAAATTATTGCAGGGCTTCTTAATTCCATTTCTTCTTCTTGATGTTTTATGGAATATCATTTCTGGAACTGTAGAGCTGAGAGGTGAGTCTGGATTAGTTCTGGTTGATAGTATAGAAACGCAATTAGGACCATAATTGTCGAGGTTGTGCAATTTGCAATGTGAATTTTTGATTCCTAGCGAGTCATGAAGCTAATGATATAAATTGATGGCTGAATTGAAAATAATTTTGGATTGGTTTGGTGGAGTTGTATTAATTTTGAGTAAGGTCTATACCTCTTACAAGGAAGGGTATTGCTTGGTTTTATTTGAAGAAATAACTTACAAATTAATGACAAACGGGCTTCTTTATCACTTATGTTGAAGTATGTTTTTAACTCTCAGGTTATATTTACTATCTTGAGTAATTTATGTATGTAACTAGCATATGCATATGTCATATTTTATATTGGAAGTTACTTTTCACTTCTTATTTGGCACCTTTTGCAATTGACTATTCAAAAGTAGGCTTTTTGATTGGCAATACTATGGTTTGCTCCTTCTATTAACATTTTGTTCATCTGCTGGGCTCTTTAGCTGATAAAGCCATAAATGAGTCCGGGCTTTAATTACTTGTAAATAGTATGTTAACTATATTTACAAAGGCAGGAGAATAATTTGAGTTTGTTCTTTAATTGTTATCATATTACTCATGATAAAGCCACCGGTGAGAACTTTGAAGAGGATGTATTTACGAGTTGTTTGGAACATGCAAAAAAGAGAAGCCTTTAGGTGTGATTGTTATACTATTATTACTATTTTGTTTCAAAATTTGTTGTGATATTCTTAAAATGGTCATATAGAAGTTATCATTGTTAACGTTGGGATGAGCTGTACTTTCATCATTCTTGTGTCCAAAATGGACGGGTCTTTCAGAGTGAAGGATCACACTTCTCATCCTGATTACTAGGCGCGTAGCTATTCATGAAATCATTAGTAATGTCCTTTTGAATGACACCATCTCTGTAAGTTAAGCGGTTTCATGGGAGGTGGTAAAACCTTTAGATGTTAGCCTTGTGGTAAAGGAGGGAGATGATTGTAACATTTAAGGCATACTTTTCTTATCTTTATATTGGATTTTGTGAAGGCTTAGGTCTGAGATAGTTGTGGTTTTCTTGACAAGATTCTTGATGAGAAATTGAGGAGGTGGGTTTTAGGTTGTCTGTCTGAAGTTACTTTTTCTGTATTTCAATAGGGATCCTAGATTTTAACTTCATTCTCATAGAGGAGCATTAGGCAGAGGGAATGATAGTTGCGGAGAGAAACTTGAAAAAGGAATTAGGAACATGTGCAAGATTCTCCCAGAACATTATTTCAACCAAGAGTGGCCATACCAACTCCTGTTTCCAACAAACAATATTTGATTCGATGAATTCAAAATTCTACATCTATGTGACTAAACATCCCACTTTGTTAGCAACAGAAAGATGATGACAGATAATGCTAAACAGAAAACTAATCACATGCTGCCCACTAAATTGAGTTCCTCCAATATTCTTGCCACTCAGCTGCCAAAAGTGGAATTGTTCTGCGTTTGCACACAAGCATTATGAGGCTTGACTGCTTTATCTTCAGCGATGACATGATGCTGGACCTGCTGCATGGCTACTTCATCCCTAGCGCTGGCACGTGGTTGGACATATGTGTTCCCCTTAAAAAGCCCTTCGTAGGAAGTGGCATCAAATCAGGAAATCCCTGCATCATTCTTGTTTACTTTAGTCGTTGTATGCTGATATAGAATAAAGACAGGAAAGAGAAGGAAACGGAGGGAAATAGAGGAGAGGGAGATAGGTAGATAGATAGATAGATAAATGTGAGAGAGAGAGAGAGAGTGAGAGACAGAACACATTCAATCCATTAATCTATTAAGCTTTGACTATAGAACCCAACCCAACCCATGTATTTATAGCCTAATACCATCCTATAACCCCATAACTACCCCAGCAGATACCCCAAGTAACTTCTTATTTCCTTCTTTATTACATACCATACACTTTGTCATCTCTGCAAGGATTTTTTGGGTGGAGGACTGTTTTATTTCTCAGAGGCTTTTCAATCTATATTAGCTTTCATCTTCAGTTAATTGTCCATCCTGAAAATCTTTATTTCTAACATGCCATTTTCTTCTTTAACTTTAGTTTTGGTGGAATTTGAGTGGCAGAGGAACCTTTTGACTACAGCTCATTTGGTTCTGTTTTTCATGTGTGTGCGTGTGTTCTTTTTTATTCCATGTCATTTTGGATAGTTTCCATACACTTGTTTCTGCTGGCCAAATACATGTAATTCTTACTTCTTGTCACATACCCATCTTTGTGAAGAATGAACTTGTTTCTTGAGATGCCCCTTTGGAAGCCCTAGGCTCCCTTTACACTGAAGTCTTCCATTTGAATGGTAGTATGATATCGGATTAATACTAACGAGATGCAGATCATCTAAAACCCTGCCTAGATTTCTATCAGTCTAGTTATAAAAGTTTTGGTGAATGTACTTCACACAGTTTGATGGACACCTCCATTTAATGTAGTTTGTTTAGAGTGTCTGATGAGACTTGGGTGCAATTTCCACTTTTTTGTTCTAAAGGGTTTTGCCATAGTGAAGAGGCGAAGTTTTATGGATGTGTGCAGTTTGATTTTCTATCTTGTCATCCTGCTACTGTATCTTACATATTGATTTCATAAACATCCTAAGAAGGCCTAAGTACTGGGGGTTGTTGGATGCCCCCAAAATTTGTTAGTTCAACTTAGTTCCTGTCTTGTAAATGTTGGTGTACGGTTTGTTTGCACCATATTTTTGAATTTCTTATTTTACTATGCTCCTATATGAGCAAATAAGCAATAACTTCTGTCCCTTTTGTGTCTCTTTGGTCACTTGAGATTCTATTCCTTTGTGATTCTAATTTAATGTCACTTGCAATTTTTTTTTTTTTAATAATTTCAATGGATATTGCAGCCGTTTCTTGCAGTGTCGAGGCCCATATGCTAAGAGAAGGCATCCATTAGTGGACTCTGCAGTAGTTTCAGAAATTAGGAGATGCCTTGAGGAGGGGATCGAATTCCAAGGTGAGTTGCTGAACTTTAGGAAAGATGGATCTCCACTGATGAACAGATTGCGGTTGACACCTATATATGGGGATGATGAGACTATAACACATGTCATTGGAATTCAGCTCTTCGCAGAGGCAAACATTGATCTTGGTCCTGTTCCAGGTTCTACAATTAAGGAATCTGCCAAGTCATTTGATCCATTTCGTTCTTCTGCCCTTGCCTTGTTACGCCCTCTTCCATCAGGGGACCGTAATGTTTCTCGTGGAGTTTGTGGGATATTGCAGTTGAGCGATGAGGTTTTGTCTATGAAGATACTTTCTCGCTTAACTCCAAGAGATATTGCATCAGTTGGCTCTGTTTGTAGGCGATTGTATGAGCTAACAAGAAATGAAGATCTTTGGAGAATGGTATGTCAAAATGCATGGGGAAGTGAAACCACACGTGTTTTAGAGACCGTGCCTGCTGCAAGAAGACTTGGATGGGGCAGGCTGGCAAGAGAATTGACAACTCTTGAAGCTGCAGCATGGAGAAAGTTGACTGTTGGGGGTGCTGTTGAACCCTCACGCTGTAATTTTAGTGCTTGTGCTGTTGGTAATAGAGTTGTGCTATTTGGTGGTGAAGGGGTTAACATGCAACCCATGAATGACACCTTTGTATTAGATCTCAGTTCTAGTAATCCTGAGTGGCAACACGTGCAGGTGAGCTCTCCTCCTCCAGGTCGTTGGGGCCATACACTTTCTTGTGTTAATGGCTCTAATTTGGTTGTATTCGGAGGCTGTGGAACGCAGGGCTTGCTCAATGATGTGTTTGTGCTGGACCTGGATGCAAAGCCTCCAACTTGGCGTGAAATTTCTGGCTTGGCACCACCACTTCCCAGATCATGGCATAGCTCCTGTACCCTTGATGGAACTAAGTTGATTGTTTCTGGTGGCTGTGCAGATTCTGGAGTGCTTTTGAGTGATACATTCCTGCTTGATCTGTCAATGGAGAAACCTGTTTGGAGAGAGATACCAGTCACATGGACTCCGCCTTCTCGTCTGGGTGCCACACTGTCTGTTTATGGTGGTAGGAAAATACTGATGTTTGGGGGTCTGGCCAAGAGTGGGCCATTGCGGTTCCGCTCTAGTGATGTATTCACGATGGATTTGAGTGAAGAGGAGCCATGTTGGAGATGTGTTACTGGTAGTGGAATGCCTGGTTCTGGGAATCCTGGGGGCATAGCTCCTCCTCCCAGACTTGATCATGTGGCTGTCAGTCTTCCTGGCGGGAGAATTCTGGTTTTTGGAGGGTCTGTTGCAGGTCTTCATTCTGCCTCCCAGCTCTACATCCTGGACCCAACTGATGAGAAGCCTACTTGGAGAATCTTAAATGTACCAGGCCGTCCCCCGAGATTTGCTTGGGGACATAGCACTTGTGTTGTCGGAGGGACAAGAGCTATTGTACTGGGTGGTCAGACTGGAGAGGAGTGGATGCTAAGCGAACTTCATGAGCTGTCTCTGGCAAGTTCTGTGATCTAAATTTAGTGAATAAACAAACAGCATGCTGTAGTGAAGGGAAATATCGTGATGCGCCACAAAGAAGTTGTGAAATCATTCCAAGCATCAATTGTCGGCAGAGGCTTTGGTCACACCGATAACTCGTGACAAGCAAGGCTATGGTCAGAACGCTTGTATTAGAAGTGCATTTTCTTGTATATGGTTTAGTTCTGGCTCAGGGAAGAGCTTATCATGAGTGACATGAGACCATGCTTGTTTTTTTTGTGAGGGTTCCGTGAGACTTTGCCCTTCAGTACGTACAATGAAATATTCTTCCAAATAGATCATTGCTAGTGTCTGATAGTAAGTAGGGTATTATATATTATTAGAGGTAGTTCTCGCTTGTTTCCCTTGTGTTGTTGTATAGGTGGAATTCTGTAAGTTGAACAATGAAATGGAGAGGGAAAGTCCATGTTCATAGTAACGTCGTTAAATTTGGGTTTTATGTTACTGAAGTTTTTGAATGTGGATGGAAAAACCCCTATTTTGGGATAGGAAAACAGGTGGAAGATTTTGTGGTGAGCCAATATCACGTTTTGCTGTTGTATTCTGGGATGATGCAAACGTATTACTATTGATTATAATTATAGGTAAATCTTTTTCGCACGTAATATACAAGGCTATTTCTCCTTTTGGTTTAGTTTTTTCCTTTGCAAGCAGGAATGAAGTAGGCCTTTGTGGGATAGGGCCATGCGATCTATTATAAATATAATATAGCTGATTCCACAAAGTGAAACAAGACTTTTGTTATTGCTGCACGCGAGCTCAATATGGAAAAGATTTTTTCCCCCATTTTGAGTGTGGGTTTTTGTCAGTAAGAAAAAGATATTTGTATATGGGTTTTTTGAAACGCATCAATAAGTTAGCCTCATGCTTCGAGTAAGTATTTTATTGGGTTTAACGACAGCTACCCAATATTTGGAGGATCTTTTTCTATTTTTGTAGGTCTTATGTGCCAGATGTACAAATATCCTACCCTATTCATCTGAAAAACGGTTTGTAATGTGTTTGCTAGAGAGAATTCTCAGAGAATGGCTTAAAAAAATTTCAAATTAAGAGACTTCTATTTATGTGATCCACAAAATTTAAATTTGAAAGCAGAGTTATTGAATCTTTTACATTTAACACAGGTATCATTGGTAGATTCTGTTTTTGCTTTAATATTTATTAGAAAAAAAATATTTTTGAGACTACACGTGTCAAATATTGAAATTATGATTAAAGCAACCAACAAAAAGTATCTGTTCGGAGAATTAATTACTCAATAATATTTAATATATTTTCATACACAAAAAGTATCAATATTTTGAAAAATTTCATAGACAGAAAGTATTAGGATCTTAAAGAATTTCATACACAAAAAATATTGACACTTAAAATTCAGGTATCATTGGGCAATTAGTTTTATGAACTCTTTTTATTTTTTTTTATATAACTATATGATCTTCCCTATTAATAGGTTAATTCAAATATCATTGGATTCGATAAAGAATAACTTTTTTTAGAGATAGTTTTCTACATCTATATATAAATTTAAATTTAAGAATTCATGTTATAGTAAAGAGAAAATTACGGGACGCAACATCACTCAAAATTAAGCTAAGCGAATCGATGAAAATGACAGCAAAGAGAGTTAGGGCTCGTTTGGTTTCTTGTTTTGAGAACAACTTTTTGTTTTTAAAAATAGAAAAACAAAAATACTTGTTTGGCAATATGTTTTTAGTTGATTGTTTTAAAAAACAAAAAAACAATAATCTGTTTTTAAAAACTGAAAAACCAAAACAACTTTTACATGTTTTCTTATTTTTGTTTTTGTGTTTTTTATTTTTTTGTTTTGAAAAATTAGAGAAATCTTCTTCTCTTCTTTTCTACTACCTACTACTTATTATTATCGGTGATAACTATCCCTTGTCAAAGTATAATTTTTTATATTTTTTTTAAATGTGATTTTTTAAAAATTATTTTCCAAACAAAGTTTTTTGTTTTCTGTTTCCAAAACTTGTTTTTAAAAACAATTTTATAAAATTGTTTTGAGAATAAGAAATCATAGAAAAAAACAAACAGGCCCTTAATTATTGCCTTAAAAATTTTCAATCTTACTAATTTTGAGTTAAAAAGAATAAATATTAAATTAAAATTAAAGTAAAGTACTGTACATAGAAAGACGAAGACCTGGGCGCCACTTGCTGCTTAGTCCAGTTGAGCTGCGTGTAGCTTGCGGTTCAGTGTTCACTCCCGAGCTCGCTGTTGAAGCTCCTCGCTAAAGCCGCATCCAGTCCCTCCCTCCCTCTCTGTCCAAGTCATTTTCTTACAGATTTTCTCACCTTTTCTCTCATTTCTTTTAATTTCCCATCAATGGCTATCAACAGAGAATCCACTCCCCCGCCTGTGATCGGCAAAATTGGCCCTTACACTGTTTTCATGACACCTCCTTCTACCCCGAAGCCTTCCGATGCCGTTTTGGATTCGCCGAAGAAGGTCGTTCCTCCGCCGGTGCAGTTGGAGAAGTCCGTCTCTGGGAAATCCGTACCAGATGGGTCTGTTCTGGGGTTTTTCAAGAATGCTGTAACGAAAGTGCAAACTGGTAAGTAGAACTTTGCGGTAGAGAAAACCTGTTAAGTAGCATGTTTTGGGTAGTGCTTTTGCGTTTGTGTAGCTTTGATCATTGTCAATGTAGCTGGAAAATGAAGTGCGGGCAATTGCTGAACAACCAAAAAAAGTCTCACAAAAGGGTAAAAGCAGATAATCAAGTAAAACTTGTCTAAGTCAGTTGATGCGTTTGAGACATTTAAGAGCATGACACTCGTACCTGATGGATCTGAATTTTGGTTAGTGGGATGCCTCCATGAGAAGGAAAAATACGTGTTGTTTGATCTTTCCGTCACAAAGCATTTGTTTTTATATTTTTTGTTCCAGTTTTCTGAGATATTGCAAATTTCCTTGCAGTAGCTGACAGTAAAAAAGGTCATGCATGAACTGATCGTTGAGTCGTTCTCGTGGTCTTTCCAAGTTATTGAATGACTAGGTTTGGAGAGTTTCAGTAGGAAATATTATAACTTTAAAGGCACCCTTTTGTTTTTTGAGAAGATGATGTAATGTATTTAATCATCGGTGCTGTCCTCTTAGTAGATGTTGTGAAAGCGCACATAGACCTAGACAGGGTATATTAAGGAACAACGGATCTAAGTCAGTAATGTCAAAAATCAGGGATGGTTGCAATCTGGATTCTGGTTAAGGTAGTGACGGCGTACTTTCTATATCGAGTATTGTATATTCTCATGTATTCTCTTCAGGTTAGCTTTCTTATTATTTAAGAAAATACTGGGCGATAAATCTTTTATTCAGGTTTTTGCCTTAATATTCTTGTTCTGGTAAGTAAACTCGTTTGCTTTTCCTTGTACAGCACAATCAAGTTTGGATGATCATTTGGCGCGGTGGTTCGGGTTGGATCAGTCAAAGTACCAATGGGCACTTGATGATTATTATGAAAGCAAGGGAGTGGTAAGCGATTAATTGGTGCTAGTTATTGCAATTTTAGTGTATAGTAAAGATAGTCTGTATGAATTTAGGTATTGGATACTCTTATAGTTTCATTAATCTGTTTTCATGTGCTTTCCTTTAGCTTTTTGTGTATATGTTCTGATGTGGTTCTTTTACTTGTATATGTAAGTGCTTTTCCTACACGAGTTCTGCACATGCTCATGGGGGCCTCTAATTTTTTATGGTTTCATTAATTTGTTTTGATTTGGTTCCCTTTGGTATGTACAAACGTTCTGATATGTCTCTTTCTCATTCATATGTTCTTTTTAACAAGTAATGTTTCACCAAGTGCTTCTTCTGCATGAGTATTGTTCATTATGAACTTGCCTAACTTATTTGTCATTGAAAGAAATAGCCAATGCATCTTCCATATCAAGATGCAGCAGTATAGTTCTTCGTAGGTCAAATTACGATGATGGTCTGGAAGGTTAACCTCCTTCATAGCAAAGTGGATAGATATTCTACTTTTGAGGATTTTCCTATTTAAAGCGCTTCATTGTCAACAAGAAATTTCTCTCCTAGAGGATGTAAAGACCTGACACGAATCATCATAGATATGATATTGCTTCCCTTCCTTAATAGTGCCACTGAGTTTGAGATTTGACTCGCACAATACTAAGTGCCATAAGGACAAATTTACTGCAAATGAGTTTTAAAAACTTGCTGTATTCCATGTCAGCCACTGTTTTCATATGCATCTTGCATCAAGTGTTGGTTGGCCGCTGTTCAAATTTACTTTAGAAATTTACTGAAAATGCTGGTGCCATTGTTGTGGAAGAGACTTGAAAATATTTGAGGCTTTAGAACAGAATTTTGGAGTTGTGTAAGGATGACTTTTCCATCTTTTTTCCTATATTTATCTAACAATATATTTGTATACACAGATATATATATTCTCTGAAATAGAGGTTTACTTGGATGCCCTGCAATTTGGTTTTATAGGAAATCTGTGGTTATAGGGTTCATGATGAGTTTAAAATTCCATAGCCATTACAGGGAATAACAGATTCCGTTAGTCATTATAGTAATTTTTCAAATATTTAAGAACGACCAAAGTGGGAGACGTTAAAGTGTATTGTGTGTCTAACTTTGATGCAGGGACAAGGAGATATTAAAGTGAAAGAAGTATCAAGCAAAGTACAGAATGTTTAACATATATTGGGCTGGTAATGTCCTTAATTTGTTTGCCATATTTGTATCCCTTGAAATGTTTGAGAAATTTTGTTCAATTGTTAGGACTTGGAACTGTCATGCAGGGTTTATCAGAAGTTGAGGTATGAAGCCCCTTTGAGTATATACCTCATGTGGAGTGGAGCGGAGCAATTACATTTGATTTGGCAAATGGGTCTTTTACCTACATCCATTGATCTCATGATTGATCTCAAGGGTTCTTTCCCAGCGCCGGCAGTCGAGGCTGAGCATTCCATGCATTTTGGATCCTTTAATTTTATCATCAAGTTGTAACCCTAGGTCAACTTTCCCCCCTTATCTTTGTCTCTTGATGAGCAACCTCTGATCATCCTAGTCTGTGTCATGTTTTGGGCTCTGTACGTTATAATTGTTAATGCATTTGAACTTGATTGAAAACTAGAAAGATTATAGACTTACAGTTGCTATACCATCATGGCGCCTGAGTTGTCTAATTCAACTGTTTATGATTTTTTTTCCTTTTTCGCCAAAGCAATTGTTAATGTTTGCTTTAAGCTTAAATAGACTTCTCATTCTCAGTTTTGATACATTGAGGACTGTGAAGGTTTCAGTTTGCTTGCTCCCTTTTCTTTTCTTTTTTGTTTTTTTGGTTTTTAAAAACCTTCTGCTTGCTCTTGGTATGTCTGGATTACTGAGAACAAATTTTATGTAGGCTCTAACAATTTGGGAATCCCATGAGTCCCAGCAAGCAGCAATGAAGCAACTAAGAGGGTCCACCGGTCAAGTCAATGCATTGCTTAAGGGTGTGTTTGGTTGGAGGGTAGGGGAGGGGAGGAAAAATGAACCCCTCTCCTCATTTGGTTAAAAATTTTGGAGGAGAGGGAAGTTAAAATGTCCCCTCTCCTCCTCTCCCTCCCTCCAATTTAGCTCCCCTTTAAATTGGGAGTTTTTGGAGGGGAGCTAAATTTATGGACCATTATACTCTTGTAATTTTTTTAATATTCCACTTCTACCCATAAAATATATTATCATAATATTTATTTCGAATAAAAAATATATTATCTTAGGTAAAAAATAAAAAATATAAATTATTATAATTAAAAAATATATTATAAAAAATTATTTAGAAATAAAATATTATTTAAATAACAAATTATAATATTATAAAATTAATTGTTTTTTTATAAATATATTATTTATTAAATATATTTTAAAGCTGAAAAAAATGATAGCCTAAAGAGAATAAAATTTTATTTTTCTTAGAGCATATAAAATGTTAATTTGATTATTTTAAATATATTATTATATTAATTAGAATACAAAATTATTGTATCAATTTTTTAATGCACATATTAACATGATAAGAATGAATTTTTATTAAATTATATATTTTAAATTAAGATGTGAATTAATTTATATAATATATCAATAAAAAATATAAACTAATATGTAAGGGTAAAATGGTAAATTGATTATTACTATCCATTTCCTTCCCTCCTTGAACCAAACAAGGGATAATTAAGTATCTTCCCCTCCCTTTCTTTTTAATCAAATCAAACAAGGTGAGGATAAAACCTCCCCTCTCCTCTCTTACCCCTCCCTCCTCTCAAACCAAACAGACCTAAAGCAAGAATGTGAGGATAAATTTAAATATAAACATTTTTTCTTCAAAAGTTTCTGTAAATATAAAAGAGGAAGTGACAAGACATTAAGAATTTATATGGATAAGATACACTTTTAGTCATTAAAAATATTGGTTAAAGGATTGAAAAAAAATATTTTATAAATTAAGGAATTAAAATAAAACATTACATAAAATTAAACTAAAATTAAAACATTACATGAAATTAAGAGATTAAAATGCGCTTTTTCCTACGTATTATCAGCTTTTTAATTTGTTCACTTAGCTTTCTCCTACTTATTTCATGGATATATGCTAACTTGAAAATTGTGGGAAATCTCTAATTAAGATCAAAGGGAACAATAACCTGATAAAAGGAATACACACATAAACTTCATAGAGTTAGATTATACAGTCAATAAACTGCCCAACTGAACGAGAAACAACATATTCCGTCAAAAAAAAAACAGAGAGAGAGAGGGACAGACAGCATAACATATGGACGTATGAGACGGTTAAAGACCACAGTAAAGCCCCCACCGAAAACCTACACAATTTTTCTTTGTGAGAAGGTTCGTATAAAGGTTTCACGCGGTTTTACAGACCAAATGTCCCTGTTTGGGGAACATAGACAATTATGGCCGTATTGCCAAATGCCTTTCTCCGCCGAACGGAGAAAAGATATAATGGCCGTATTGGTAAGAAAAAATACAAAAAATAAGGTCTGCTCAGATGGTTGTTAGGAAAAAATCATAATACCTTATTCTTAATATAAGAACTCATTTGATATCTAATTTGGTTATAAATATAAAACTTTGATTTTTTTGTTCTTATATTTATTTATTTTTTTTAAAATAGTCCTTGTAATAGTTACACATGTTAAAAGTTCTATTAAATTATAGTTTTGACTAATACAAATGATTACAAAAGTATTTTAGGAAAAATGATACTTATTTATGACAAATAACTTACTTAATAAATTTTTTTAATCTGTCCAAAATAGTTAGTTTATTTTTATATCAAGGAGTCCTAGTATTTGAGAAGACGGAGACAAGAGAAGGAAGCTCCAACGAGTTTAAGAGGTGAGAGCTCAAGCAGTCAAGCGGCTAAAGCATATAAGGTTGTTATCTACCACTTGCCCAGTTTTATAGGAAGAAATAGTTACTTTTTGGCCTGGGCTTATATAAATATATATATATATATATATATTTATTAGAGGCAATCTTATTTAAGATATTGTTAGATATTAAATATGGATATTTTTTCAATAAGAATTTAAACCTTAGTTTATCCAAGGGACTAAGGGGGTGTTTGGATAGAAACCAAGCTATGGTTTCAGAAGTGATTTTATGGTCTACGAGGTAAATATGTAGAGGAGTTTATCTCAATTTGTGAAAAAGTGCTTCTGAGAAACATTTTTCAGGGTATCCAAACACCTCCTAAAACTTCTTAGATTCAATCTCTTGGTAGGAATAAAAATAATTCTACTGAATAAAATTACGGAAACATACAGAACTTCTCTTCCTGAAAACAGATTCCTTTTTTTTTGTTTTGTTTTATAAAACACTTGGCTAAAAACTGATTAACAACAAGTTTTTTTTAAATTTTGTTTGTTGATTTTATTTTCATTTTTCTAGTCTTGCTTGCTTTCCAACTTCTACTGTAAACTCAAATCTCAATGAACTTGACGTATGATGAAAAAAATTTTTTTTTGTAAACATTTAGAAAGATTTGGAGAATGTGCATTATTATACATGAGAAATAGTAGTACGTAGGCTAAAAGTTGAATTACAAGTTTTGGTAAAAACAAAATTATAGTTTTAAAAATAATTTTACAATATATAAAATAAATATGTTAAAATTTTTTTTATCTCAATTTATATAAAAAAATATTTTTAGAAGTACTTTCGTGAGAAACCAAACCCTTTCTCAGTCAGAACCTATAGATTGTCTTGTGGGACCCATAAAGAAGAGGCTTTTTTTTTCTGTTTGATAAAATGACAAATTAATTAAAAGTAAAAAGATACATATACAAAATCACCAAATTAAATTACATAACAGAAGTACATAAAGGAGATAAATCTAAGAAATTAAAAACGCCAGGTGCAAGGAGATTATAAATGGAAGTATGGAATAAATTAAACAACTATGTCAGAGAAATATCGAGAAAAGTAAAGTTGCACAATAAACGATAGCTTTTAGCCAAGAGCAGTAGAAGCTTAGTAAGAAATACCACTCTTCTCCTATTTATAGGCTATTTTTGCTCAAAGTAAGCAACTTAAATTTAATCACCTATCTGAGGAAGACGATAATTTCTTTATTAAATTTTACTTAACAATAATATATCACGAGTATTTCCATGCCAAAAGGAAAAACTGGTGATAAGCATAAATATGAATCATCCAGATTAAAAGTGGATGGTCCAGCTAGTCAATGCCTTTCAGGGTTGCAGTGCGAATCTTTGACCAAATCTTTGTCTTTCTCAATTGGACGAAACTTTGTGTTTAAATTAAAACTGTCTTGTTCTGGTTTTATATGCATCTTTGTTTACAGGGGTGTTTGGAAAACGCAACACGTGTTTTTTTAAAATATTTTTTTTATAAATCGAGATAAATTTTTTTATGTATTTAATTCGTATATCATAAAATCACTTCTGAAATTATGGTTTGATTCCATCTAAACATATCCTATATCTATGTACATATATATTTGTGTATGTATGTATTTGGCTTTTTGATGTGATGATTATTTTGAAATAGAGCATATATAATTCTTTATATTTATATTGTTTAGGGATATAATAGGTTACTTTATTTTGAGGTTGAAGGCATCTCCCGACTATAACAAGTTTTATAAACTCGTTCAGAATAATTTATAAACATATTTTTAATCATATACTCTACAGGATACATGGTAAGTGCATGAAAGAAGCTTTATTTCACGTGTAATTATAAGTGTTCATAAAAGTATACCCTTTTATTGCCGGCAAGGGGCGGAGGATGAAGAGAAATTTCTTGGAAATTTCATTCAAATAAACGCGTTTATGGGGCCCATTGATGATGGTCCCAAGTCAACAGATGATGATGGAGTCGTAATAAATAAACAGTTACAATCGATGTGGTGTCTCACTTGCCATTCCATTGCCTATTCATATTTCATAGTTCACGCTTCACAGTCCATTTGGTTGCTGTTTTAACAATAAAGATGAGTTCGGAGTGTCCTCCATTGACATTCTCAGTTCCGACACTGATCCAACGTGTGTTTGATGAAGTTGTTTCTACCATGAAATTATCAACCGCTGAGTCTATTGGTATGAAGCTCTTCATCATGGTTTCCTTTATTTGTCTTTTCATTCCCCTGAATTTGATGTCAATATGTCACTCCCCTCTTTGTCCGTATCCGACTAGCCCCTTGTGTCTCTATAAGAGCTAAATAATTGGTGTTTTAAGAGACCTGTTAATATTGAAAAAAAGTAATGTATTATTCTCGGTCCTTAATATAAGATTCATTTTGTGGTATAATTTATAATATAAAATGATACTTATATTAAGAGCTGGGGGTATTAAATATGTAAACAATGCATTTTTTTCTTAAATTATGTTCTAATTTATAAGAGGGACAGAGGGTATTTGAGAAAGAAAAATTGTGAAGAAAGAAAAACGATTAAAAAATGTATAAAAAAACTAATGCAATTATCCAAGGCAGAAAGTTATTGCTTTAGTAGAGGGGCCAGTGTTTTGTACTCCGTTTTATATGATGGCCTTTTTCTCCTCGATTGACTCGATACTTCATAATATAAGATATTTTGAGGTAAATAACGATTCATTAATAAAAATTATTCCAAAATTGTCCTCCATTATTTTACTTAAATACTCCTTCCGTTCCTTATTATAAGAGACATTTGATGCTTATGGCATGTTCCTATATATAAGAGACACTTACAAGTTGTCTCTACTTTTTTGTGTTGATTTACTATTTTACCCATATTTATCTTTAACTCACACTCTCTCTCCCTCCCACTTCTCTTTCTTTTAATAATTTAATTGTTCTCTCTCCTTATTAATGAGGGCATTTTTGGAAAAAAAATTATACTTTCTACACATTAATTGTTCTTAACTAATTTTAACTGTTTTTTTGATCAACGTACTTCGGTTATTTGTCTCTTATAATAAGAAACGGAGGGAGTACATGTTTCTCTCTCTCAAAATGTAGGATATTCTTGAAAGTTTATGTTTCTCTCTCTAAACTGTATTTAAGTAGAAAACAATGGGTTCTGTTTTCAAGGTCAAAATCATCCTTCTTTTAGTTTCTTTGATCTTTCTTATTTTAGAAGAGAAAATTTACATAAACATGCTGTTCCATTTTGATTTTCAGTTATAGTGGTGGCTGTGGTTATAGCCATTATGGCAATAACATACGCCATTGTTAAGTGCTTGAAGAAAGCACCCACAACGACTACAGCTCAAACCCACATTTCAACAACAGATCATCATAATGACCATAACATATATTCTCCAAACAACAGGGAAACCGTGTTAGTAATGCCGCCAGATTCAGATTCACAAGTTCTGGAGTTTCCGAGTATGGAAAGATTCCTCAACAACATCAACCAAGAGAAACCCATCAGATTCTCACCTGAGCAACTTCATCAAATCACAAATAACTACTCCACCGTTTTGGGTTCTGGTGCTTTTGGGGAGGTTTATAAAGGTGAACTGCCAAACGGACATCAAGTTGCTGTGCAAGTTCTAAAAAGTTTGGATCTTGGCACAGAGGGGCAGTTCAAAGCAGACGTTAGCACTATTGGAAGAACTTACCATATTAATTTAGTTATGCTTTATGGCTTCTGCTTCCACCGTGACAAGAGAGCTCTTATGTATGAGTTTGTGCAAAATGGTCTCTCAACAACTTATTATTTGGCACTCTGAACACAGAAATTGAGTTTAGGAAGCTTCATGAGATTGCAATTGGAACAGCAAAAGGAATTGCCTACTTACATGAAGAGTGTCAACAAAGAATCATTCATTACGATATTAAACCAGAGAATATACTTCTGGGACAGAACTTGGAACCAAAAGTTGCAGATTTTGGTCTTGCAAAACTTTGTAGCAGAGAAAGAGGCCACGTGAATATGTCTCAGTTCAGAGGAACAAGAGGGTATGCTGCACCAGAATTATGGAAGTGTTATCCTGTGAATCATAAGTGTGATGTTTATAGTTTTGGTATTGTCCTCTTTGAGATTGTAGGGAGAAGGCATTTTGATTGTGGCTACAGTGAATCACAACAATGGCTTCCAAAATGGACATGGGATATGTTTGAGAATAATGAATTACCAATGATGATTTCGCTGTTTGGGATTGAAAAAGAGAAAGACAGGGAAAAAGCCAGGAGAATGTTAATGGTGGGCCTTTGGTGTGTCCAATATTTGCCTACTGATAGGACTGTTATGAGTAATGTGGTGAAGATGTTCGAAGGTGATATAGAAATCGCTGCCCCGCCATTTCCCTTTCAGAATTTGGTGTCTGCTAAACCAAGTTTTACACCAAAGGGAACCGATGCAGATTCAGATGCTTCTTCTTCAGTAGTGGCAGAATCTTCTGATGAGCAATGCAATTCTAAACCAGTGCAAAATATAGACAGTATGTTAAGTTACAAGATGATGAGAAATTTCTTTATTAAATTCTACTTCATGAGTTGCAGAATTTTCTCAGCAATGCAATTCTCAACCATTACAAAATACTACGTAGAAAAATCTACACAGTTGCATGTTACGTTGTATTATTATGGCTCAAGATGATGATAAGCTTCTTTATTAACTTATTAAAATATTCTGAGTCTGTCCAAGCAAGGGAAAAAAATTAGAAAAATGACTACAAAATACCATATGAAAATAAAAAAGACAAAATAGGTATCCCAATAAACAAAACGAGTAAATAGGCATGAGGTATCAATCTGAAATTTTTACTTTTGGTGTAAAGACTAAAATGCCCATAAAGTGAGAGAAAAAGAAACTGAAGGTGAAAAGAAAGCAAATAGAGGAAGATATTGATGAAACACGTGAAGAAGAAAAGAGGAATGTTGGAAATACTATTATCTTACTCTTTCACGTCACTATTTTGTAGACATTATTGATTTGGTGGGTTTTGGTTGTGAGTAAGAGGGTTTGTAGTAAGAGAGGGAGCAAACCTGTGAGATTATGTAAGTGAGTAGAAGTTGATGGTAAGATTTGGATTGTTTATTTTTGTGGCTGCTTTATGGTGAAATAGAGATAGGATTATTGGGTTTGGGGGTTTATATTTAGTATATGATGAATGATGTAGCAAAGATCAGAAAATGATGACAAGTAATTACGTAATTAACTACTGTTATATGCTTGTTGGTTTTTGGTAAATACCATTACGTGAATGTTATATTTCATTACACATATGGTTAATTATGAAAGTTAATGGTTCAATATTTATTGTGACGTACTTCAGGTGCATGTCCACTAAATGATTTATATATGCTTACAAGTTGCCCATCTGGTGAAAACAGGCTTACAAAATCTATTGAAGAAGTGATCATTTTTACTATGAAAGTTATAAATCTTATTATATGTTTTGTAAAATTCAGCGTGAAATTTTATTCGTAGTTAGAAATAGGTTACCCATCCCCAAAAATAGGTTGCAAAACCTATTAACAAAACGATTACTTTCACTACAAAAGTTGTAAATCCCAATATATATTTTGTAAAATTCAACGTAAAATTTTATCAGTGTTTGCAAACCCAAACCGGACCGGCCGGTTCAGGCCAGAAACTGGCAAACCAGTCAATTGTTCGGTTCGGTTCATCATCTGAATTGAAAAAATCTCAAACTAGTATGAAGCGTCTAGATCCGGTATGAACCGAGAATAAACCGGCCAACCCATTGGGTTGGGCGGTTTAGCCAGGTGGCTTGAAAAAGTAAACTGGACAGAGAAAAACTAGATAAATATAAAGCCCAGAGAAAGAAGAAACACAAAAATAAAAGAGAGACCGCCGCCTGACTCTCGTTTTATGAGTTTACTTTTTGCCTTGTGCAACTACAAGTCGATGGCTTTGATCTATTCACTTTCCTTTAAGCTTCTCTGGAACGAAAGTGAAGAGATGGGAACTGTGGAGGTATGAAAATGAAGAATGAAAGTAAAGAATTCGAAACGAAGAAGATAGAGAGAGAACTAGAGAAAGAGAGCAAAAAAGACGGAGGAAAGAAGATGACTGAAACATGCAGAGCCTGCCATGACTAATGGATTCAGACTTCGAAAAACGTGAGAAGTCTGGAAATGACAAAAACTGGGAGAGAAATATTTATATTATAAAGCATCATTTATTAATATTATGTATTGTTCTCTGGGTATATACCGCTTATTTTATATACATTATTGATGGAAAGAAATATTTTATATATATTATTGTAATTACAAAATAAGTAAGATATTATTGATTTTATTTTTATATGTAAATATTATGTATTTATTATTATTTGACATTTGTTTTTATATCTTATCTTTCCTTTTATTTAAAATAACGAATATAAATTTGAAAATATATTATTTTAATTAACAATGGTTTGACTCCGGTTTGATCCCGATTTGACCCATTAACCCTTAACCCGCCATCTCGAACGGTTTAGTGACCGGTCTGATTTTCAGTACCTTGAATTTTATTAATTTTTAGAAACAAGTTGCACATCCTCTGAAAATAGGTTGCAAAATCCATTTAAGAAATGGTCATTTTCACTGCGAAAATTGTAAATCCCAATATGTGTTTTGTAAAATTCAGGGCAAAAGGTTTAATAATACTAGAAAATCAGGCAGCTTCACATTCCCTGAAAACAGTTTTATGTGAAGAACAAAGGCGAAACCAGAAAGAGGAATACTAGATAATAACATTTTAAGCTTTAGGGATCATAAAAAATGCTCTATGAAGAACAATATTCAAGCTTCTTACTCGTTTATCACAGTTGATGTTACTTCAGTGACGACTTCGATGGCAGCAATCTCGAGGAGTACAAGTTATTTCAAACAAGACAATGTACTTCAACGACAGTAACCAGCTTCAGCGACGGCAATCTACTCCTACGACAGCAGCAATGTGATTTCGAAGAACCGTTTTTGGTGACCGAAGGAACTTGGATTTAATTTCGTCAAGTGAAAGAAGTCAGTTTCTCCCTTTCTCCATTGCACGAATACACTCCTCAGTTTTCAGAAACAATCAGGACATTTCAGTCTTTACACCAAAAGTGTAAATTCTAAGTTAGAACTTCATGTCCATTTGGTCATTTTACTTATTTAGATGATTGTTTTGTTTTTTTAATTTTCATATGGTATTTTGTGGTTATTTTTCAAAAAAAATTTGTGTGGTGACCGTATCATTGCTTATCCTCAGGATTGCTGAGCACAGATATGAACCATCCGATTTTAAATTGGGTTCCAGTCCATGCGTTGTGCAGTGTAGAGTCTTTGACCAAGACTTTATCTTTCTTGGTAGGAAAAATGTCGTTGTCGGTGATGCCTAGTCTTCACTCTTCACAGGCAGGAACTCTACCAGTGGAGAACAACAGACCATGGAGTTGACAGGCTTTAGGCTTCGACCCCCCTCAACTACAAGTCGTTTTGACCCCACCCTCTTTCCAGTTGCTTTTTAAAGAATTCTCAAGTCCTTGTAAATAGAGATGCCAGTGTTTGACCAAAAAAATTAGAGATGCCAGTGATACTTTAGCACCTGGAAGTCTCAGACACTAAGCTCGAAATAGTAGAAGACAAAAAGGGTCACACCTTTCTTAATTAAACATTTTTTTGCTCATTCTTGTAGCATGCATCATTTTTCTAATTTAACTTCTGGTATGTGTACATTCTTAAAATTAAAATAGGAATGTATAAAAATGCTTAATTGAAAATTACTATGGGAAGATCCCAAAAAAAACTTATTAAATTTTAAAATCTCAAATTAGAAATTATTAAAAAAAATGTTATCATTTACTTTTTAAATTTGCTCAGTTGCTAACAACTAAGACTTATAATTATAGATAAAAAAAAACAAATAATGAGGGAGAGGTATTTTTATAAGTAAATATTTGCCCCTATTTATTTTTATTTTTAAAGCCTTCTTGCTTTTCCCACATTTGACAATAACGTCATCATCGTACAATTATTACTTCAACGGCCAACGATGTGTCATTTTCCCTAATAAATACAGTTACCGTATACTAGTATCTTGGTGTAATGTTCCAAGATACTTCTGAATGCTTTCTTCCTTCTTTGAACTTTCGTCAGAGCCGCCTGTTTCTAGTACTTTTCCCGGAACATTCATTCATTATCCCCTGTTTCAAAGGAACTATTACTTCTGATCAACATAAGACCCTCATGATCATCATCTTCGCACTCTTTTCTTATTTGGGTTTGAGTTTCATAAACCAAAAATCACATTTTCTCCGATCGACTTTCCTTCGTTAATCGCCAGAAAAGTCTCAGGTACGGTTCTTCTCCGATCACCATCAACGTCAGCTTATCAGAAACTTCAGAGCATAGTCCTTTTATTTCTTTTAATTTCTGATTACTGATTAATTGTATATGCTTAAGATCCGATCCATCTGGATTTTGACCATCGCTAATTATTATGGGTTCCATGTTAGAATTAAGGGCACGATAATCCGAGTGAGAAACACAACACGCCAGATTCGAATGGATAGGGATGGCAATTGTTTGGTGGCAACTAGATCATTCATGTCATCCGTATGGAGGGAAGGCAGTCGCATAATTATCACGAGTAAGATTTAAATTTTGCTTCGTCATATTGTGGAAGTATTATCTGTTTTTGTTAGACTCAACACCGGTTGATATTTTCATTTTTATTTTAACGACGTGTCGATAGAAATTCTGGGTACCCAATCAACAATTTGATGATTTCAGATCTTCTGTATACTTTTTCCCCATGATGAGCATTGCGTACTTATTTTATGGAAAATGCATATGAAGTATGCTGGTTTCATGTGGACGCACTATAGTCTAGCTTTTTCCCCCTAAATTTCTTTCAACTAAATTATTTAAAATGTTCGGTGGTAATAAATATTTTAAGACAACAAAATTTAGATCAAGTTTTTTAATCACACATATTAATTTGGTATTATTAGTTGGTTGTTAAAATGCATATATATATTATATGCACTGTTAAATTCACTTATGAAGTTAATCTAATAAATATAACTAACTTCATCTAAGTTTTATCCATTATTGAATAAAAAGAAAAGTTTGGATTGCAAGAATTCTGACCGAATCATTTCTACGTATATTGCAGTTTGCCTTATGAGCATAGTGGGGATAGCAATCGTTTTGCGTGGACATCGGACCCTACTCATTATTTTCGGCAGCGTGGGTAAGATTTACGTACAGCATTTTAAAGGTGAAAATAATAATAGAAGCACCAACAGTTTATTGGTTGAAATAGTAAGTGATTTTACTCTGTAAGGAGTAGAAAACAAAATTTAAAATTTAAAAAGCATACTTGTTGGAGAATTTTAACCTTAATATTTTCAACCTGACATAGAATAGTCTTGAGTGTAAAGTGACTTGAGAATACCCAGAGTCAAGCAAAATAATAGGAGATCTATGAAAATGACTAAATTATATGATTAACCTACAAGGCAAATTTGGCTTAAAATTTTTGAAAGTTTTGTTGTTGCAATAATTGTGACTGATTATCACTCATATATGTGTATGCCTGACTTGTAGTCGGGGTCATTGGCCTTGCATTACTTACCATGTTACTACGTCGTATTGAGGACGCGGATAAGTTTCTGACATTTACTATGGAAAAGTTTCTGAATGATTTGGAAAGACAAGGCCCAACAAAGTTCACATCATTTGACATAATGCGTGCAACGAACAACTACTCCGCCATGTTGGGGTCGGGAGGCTTTGGATCAGTTTATAAAGGAACATTTATTGACGGATCTGTTGCGGCAGTGAAAGTTCTACGTGGTGGCGTTTCTGCCAAGAGAATGGAGGAGCAATTCATGGCTGAAGTTGGCACAATTGGGAGAGTTCATCATATGAATCTGGTTCGCCTCATTGGATTCTGCGTTGAAAAGGATACGACAGCTCTAGTTTATGAGTACATGAGCAATGGCTCTCTTGACAAACATCTGTTTGCTAGTGAAAAGAATAAGAACTTGGCATTTGAGAAGCTTCATGAGATTGCGGTTGGAACAGCCAGAGGGATTGCTTACTTGCATGAAGAATGCCACGAGGATCATCCACTATGATATAAAACCAGAAAACATCCTCTTGGACCATATTTTGCATCCTAAAGTTTCCGATTTTGGTTTAGCCAAGCTTTGTAACAGGGAAAACTCTTATGTCACAATGACAGGCCTAAGAGGGACACCGGGTTATGCTGCACCAGAACTTTGGATGCCTTTCCGTGTAACTCACAAATGTGATTTTTATAGTTTTGGAATGTTATTGTTTGAAATCGTAGGAGGAAGAAGAAACCTCGTTGGGGACCTCCCAGAAAGTCAAGAGTGGCTTCCTATGAGGGGTTGGAAAAAATTTGAGAGTAAAAATCTAAAAGAGTTGATAACAGATTGTGATATTGAAGATAAAGACGAAGAGATGGCAGAAGGAATGGTAGAAATAGCTCTGTGGTGTGTTCAGTATAAACCAGAATTGAGACCTAAGGTGAGTGATGTGGTGAAAATGTTGGAAGGCTCCACGGATGCTGCAGACCCTTCAAACCCATTTCAACACTTGATGGATGAGGCAGATCAAGTGGATAGTAGTATTGATGGTGGCTCATCTACTCTTGAAGGAACTGAATCTTCCATTGTGAGTGCTCCTCCTTTGTTTGATGAGATCCAAATAGATTCCAGCCAAACTTAATTAGCAAAAACCATTTTCCCTTTAGATGACATACACATCTTCCTATGCTTTAATTTAGAGTTTAGCTTCTGCATTGTGTATCTTATGGATCCACATCTTATTTCTGGTGCGAGAGATATATATTTCATGCATTTTTAATTTTTAAATTTTGTTTGTTGTTCAACTTTCTAGGGTAACCAAAAAATATATATCAATGACTTTGACGCACGTACGACGAGGAAACAGAGTGTAACTGCCAAAGAAATGAAAAAACAAAAGACGTACCCGTGCAGACTGCAAGACCAGAAAATGTGTGTGTGTTTTTTTTTGTAGGCACTCATATCCTCTTATTAGAGACAATCATGTGTTGGACACTAAATATAGATACTTCTTCTATCCGAAAAAGGAAAAGGAACGAAAGGTGAAAGGAGTTATTACTGCAGCAATTGGGTTGTTCTGAATGAACAGCAGAGATAGTCATCTTACTTTCTGCAAAAGAAAACAATTTAAATTGTTAGAAAATTTGAAGTACACTGTCTTATGATTTGCCTTCCTTTTTTCCTCACACGGTCTGCGTCGTATTTAAAAAGGATTCGGCCAGGTTTTTCTATTTTGGGACTGATTGGTTTTTATATGCAGCGAGGCTAAAATTACGTGTACTTGCTCCTCATTTTCCAACTAGAGGAGATCGTGAACGTTTAAATTTAACGTGATACTTGATAGCCACTATTAATAAAATAAAATAAAAACATCAAATTTCAATTTGGACGTGCTAAAATAGTAGCATCCTCTGCTCTCATAGTAATGCATACATATATATATATATATATATATATAAAAGATTGATGAAAGTTTAATGAAAATGATTAAATTGAAAAATGGAAATTATAAAAAGTCATATAACAATTTGACATAGCACAATATATATAAATATATATATAGTTATTTTGTGGCGGTAAGAACTTTGACCGAATCAACTATTGTGGGCTTTGTTATAAAAGCATTCATTTGGATTGCCAGTCCTTATCACTCTCTACTCAGTTAAGATTTTGATAGTTATACTTCCTTTATTTCTTAATATAATAGTTAGATAACTAATATATAAAAATTAAAAAAATTAGTAGCCTTCATTTAATTTGAATCCAATTCCTACCATTTTGGATTTTGCTTCAAAGAGAATATGAGGACTCTCTAGTTTATGCGTATGAGTGTAATGGCTCCCTTAATAGTGATTTGTTTGGTGAAAACAACATGCTAACATTTGATAATTAGCTTGGATTTAAAAAAAAAAATCACCCGTATTATTACGGACATCTAACACATTTCTCACGCATAATTAATTTTCTTTCCTATTTTTCTTTTCGCTCATTAGGTTTGCATCGTATTTTTAGGTGCGACACTTGTCTTATATGAAATTTATAGAAAAAATTTTAATTTTTATAAAACGATACTTGTCCTATATATTGTTTGTTCAAATCTAAATAATTTATTTATACTCATTGTGCACATGAAACATTTACTAAGAAAAGTACTGGAATTTTCAAGCATGGAAAGATTCCTCAACAACATCGACCAAGAGGAACCCGTCAGATTCTCACCGGAGCAACTTGGCCAAATCACAAACAACTACACCACTGTTCTGGGGTCTGGTGCTTTTGGAGAGGTTTGTAAAAGTGAATTGTCAAATGGACAGCAAGTTGCAGTGAAAGTTCTCAAAAGTTTGGATCCTGGGACAGAAGAGCAATTCAAAGCAGAAGTTAGCACTATTGGAAGAACTTACCATATCAATGTAGTTACGCTTTATGACTTCTGCTCCCACCGTGACAAGAGAGCTCTTATATACGAGTTTGTGCAAAATGGGTCTCTCAACAACTTATTATTTGGCAGTCTGAGCACAGAAATCCAGTGTGGGAAGCTTCATGAGATTGCAATTGGAACAGCAAAAAGAATTGACTACTCACATGAAGAGTGTCAACAAAGAGTCATTCTTTACGCTATTAAACCGGAGAATATACTTCTGGGCCTGAACTTGGAACCAAAAGTTGCAGACTTTGGTCTTCCAGTCTGTCTAGTAAATAAACCTTTTTAACCCGTCCTATCAGGTCCGCATAACCAGTCCAAAATCTTCTCACCCTCCTCATCAATTCCAATTCGATGACCCTCTTCTGTCATTTTTTTTTTTTGAATGAAACTGAATAACAAGTCTCGAAACAACAAAATAAGAGAGAGCAAGAACCTATCGTTCATCAACCTCTACCTGTTGGATAAGAGGGGGAGGATAATAAAAAAGCCAAAAATTCCCTTCTAACCTATGAGAAAGTTTTGCTAAACTATCAGCAATGGTCATGTCCTCTCTTGGTACATGAGAAACTATGACCTGCCAATCCCTGTTAATCAACAACCTAACATCATCAATAATGTCCTTGAAAGGATGGTCATTATTGTATCCTCTAAGAGCAAAATTGCCTGCAGCTATACAATCAGAAAATAAAATAATTTTCCTTCATTACATAATATTGGCACCATCTGTCAATGCTCATGCATATAAAAGTGGTACGTGAACCATAATTCATGGTGTTTGATTCCACAATATAAAAGTAGTACACAAGAGTATGACAGTATAAAATCAACGATTGCGGCTGGGAATATTATTTCTTCATTACATGTATTGGCACCATCTGTCAATGCTCTTGCATGAAAATAGTCACACTTTTATGGATGTGGGCTGTCTTAAAAGGTACTACCTCCTATCCTTAATATAAGACCCCGTTTGACTTGTGTTGGTCCTAAATATGATACCCCAATCTATTTTGTCTATCATATTTACTCAATTTTTTTCAAGATAGTTCTTCTAATAATTATAGTTTTAGCTAACATACTTGATTAGTAAGGATATTTTAGGAAAGACAACACCTATTTATTACAAATAACTTACTTAACTTCTTTTCTTAATTTTCTCAAATTAGTCAGGCTCTTATAATTAGGACCGGAGGTGGTAGTATTGATTTACTTTGGTTGTTTATTGCTAGAATTGGATCTAAAGAAATAGAAAAGGAGGCAAGATTCTTATATTTGAGGAACCTGAAACTTACTCCGTATGGTATATAAAAAAACACTGTATAACAGTGTTCAAGTGTGCTCAGGTAAATTAGAATTTTGTACGAAAATTGAAGTATACTTAAGTAACTTGGAATATATTTGAGCAAATTCCAATGTGATGAAAAAAATTCAAATTTTTTTGAGCAAATTCGAATTTAATAAAAAAAATTTGAATTTGCTGCATCAAATTCGAGTTTGCTTGCTCATTTTATTATCATATTAAAGTTTAAATTTTATCGAACATAACTTTACAAATAAGAACTTTTTTTATGAGAATAATATTTATATTTTTTATGAGAATGGTATTTATATTTATATATTTTTTCATATTCAAATTGAGTATTTCTTTCTTTAATATATTTTATTTACACTTTTTTATTTAATTTTTTTATTTATTTTTAATCATTTAATATCTATAATGATTTTTATATTTATATTGAACATCCATGTTTATTTAAATTATAATTTATTAAAATTTTTAATAATGTTATTATTCTGTCAGATTAAAAAGCACTTTTATATTTATATTGAATATTCATATTTATTACAAGTGGAGGGCTTGGTATTTCCTCTTATAAATTTTTTAATAATACTAAATTATTTTATTAAGGGCAATATGATTAATTTGGTTTATTTTTTCATTTATTTTCATCCAGCTAAATATAAATTTTTCATTGAATCAATTTTAGTTTCTAGTAAACATTCACTTAGCTGGAAATTTTTTTTCCTCTTTCTTTCAATTCATTTTATTCCAATCTATTTTTCAAACCAAACGGGCCTTTATGATCTGTCTTGTGGATCCCTAGACGTTTTATGGAAAAAATTAAAATGCATGACAACCAGTCGAAATAAAAAGTGTGAGGAAATTGCTAATGAAATTACCTAATAAAATTAAATGAGTATGCCAGAGAAATATCGACCTATGGGAGAAACTTTTGTCACAGTTCGCAAATTGTATATAAATTCATTAAAAAAAAAAAAGGATGCCTGAAGAAGTTGGACTCTGAGGTGGAACCTCCAATACATAGTATGACAATAGATTGCGCCTAAACGGATACCTTTCCTAAAATGAATCCATTCATTGTTTAAAAAAAGTTATGGTGGTTCAAGCGTCAAGTATACGCTATTTCTCAAATTATTTTGTGATGTGTATTTTTTCATCCTAAATTATTTCCTGGTGCATCAGCTTAAATTATAAAGTGTAAAATTGGACTAAAAAATATTTTAGAATGCTAGATGTATCTGAAAAAAATATTTCAAGATACTAGATAAATCACAAAATGCTTCAGAATATTAGATTAGATATACCTGAAAAAATATTTTAGGGCGCTAGATGCACAATTTTTATTTGAAAAGAAAACAATGAGATCCAATGATAAACTTTATTTGTACGGAAGATTCATCCCAAATTCTGAATAATTAGTTTATTTTACGCCTTTTTGATGTGCTTGAACGTGGTTAATTATAGAGTCAATAGAGATTAATTCAATTAGTAACGATTTGGCCTATAATTTAATTTATAAGATTTTGAGTGAAATATAGGTACCTTTAAAAGCACTCTTTTGACTTAAAAGCACATCTTAACTCTAATAAGCTCTTATAATTTAAGCATTTAACTCACTGGAACTTTATATGGAAAAAAATAGCATTCCTTCTATTCTTATTTATAAGAGACTTTTTTTTTTTTTTGAAAAGGTATGTTCTTTTTTATAAAAGACATTTTAAAATTTACCCTCAATTAATTATATGTTTCTCTCTCTCTTTTTTCACTCATTCTTTCTCCCACCCACATTTTCCATGAATAAGGGTGCTTTTGAAAAATAAATTATATTTGTTTTACATATTTATTACTTTTAACTAATTTTAGCTAACCTTTTGATCAATATGATGCGATGAATCATCTTTTACAGAATGAAACAGAGAGAGCGGTGGATAATAACTATTAGGTTTACGTATTCTAATGAGCTATTACTGCTCTGCTAGCAAGAGGAAGATGATGAGAAATGAAATTTCCTTATTTCCGTTTTTTTTTAACAGAAATTTTAGCCAAGTGTACAGACTCAATCTAAGCTGGAGAGCTCGATCCAACTCTTCCTAGATCGTACCATCTCCATGCAAAACACGTTATGGGGCTGTACAGAAAAACGCGTTTACGGGGCCCTAATCGTCAGATGCTCGTATCCACCATCATGTTACCGTAGGGGTTTTATGTTTACATCTCATACACCTCTGTCCACTGGCTTGCTCTTTTCCGCCATTATTTATTCATTCATTCTAAGTTTCCAACATTTTATTCAAGTTTTAAGAATAAAGATTATTTTAGTTTCGAGTCTCCTCCGTCGTTCATTAATTAACTCAAGCAAAGATTTTCCAATGCCGTATCTTCCTCCGTCTGGTTCTTGTGTGGCATGGTCAACGGCTGGGTCTATTGGTATGAAGCTACTACTCTCTTCATTCATGGTTTATTTTATGCTTATATTTTGAACTGAGGAGTATAAACGCATAAGGCAATTGCCCGTGGGTCCCCACGGCCTTGCTTCAAAGCTCAAAATGATTAAAACTAAGCATTTACAGAGATAATCTTGATTTTTCAGAATCTTGATTTTTCAGAATTTTTCTTTTTAATTTAGAATCACCCTTGTTTTAGTTTTCTTTGATCTTCTTGTTCCATTTTGATTTTCAGTCACAGCGGTGGTGGTTATAGCCATTATAGCAATAGCATATGCCGTTGCTAAGTGCATGAAGAAAGCACCAACAACCCAGATTTCAACAACAGATCATCACAATAACATGCATTCTTCAAACAACAAGGAAATCGTGTTAGTAAAACCGCCAGATTCAGATTCACAGGTACTGGAGTTCGCAACCATGGAAAGATTCCTCAACAACATCAACCGAGAGAAACCCATCAGATTCTCACCTGAGCAACTTGAAGAAATCACAGACAACTACACCACTGTTCTGGGGTCTGGTGCTTTTGGGGAGGTTTATAAAGGTGAATTGTCCAATGGACAGCAAGTTGCAGTGAAAGTTCTCAACAGTTTGGATCTTGGCGCAGAAGAGCAATTCAAAGCAGAAGTTAGCACTATTGGAAGAACTTACCATATCAATGTAGTTATGCTATATGGCTTCTGCTTCCACCGTGAAAAGAGAGCTCTTATATACGAGTTTGTGCAAAATGGGTCTCTCAACAACTTATTATTTGGCACTCTGAACACAGAAATCCAGTTTGGGAAGCTTCATGAGATTGCAATTGGAACAGCAAGAGGAATTGCCTACTTACATGAAGAGTGTCAACAAAGAATCATTCATTACGATATTAAACCAGAGAATATACTTCTGGGCCAGAACTTGGAACCAAAAGTTGCAGATTTTGGTCTTGCAAAACATTGTAGCAGAGAAAGAAGCCGCGTGAATATGTCTCAGTTCAGAGGAACAAGAGGGTATGCTGCACCAGAATTATGGAAGTGTTATCCTGTGAATCATAAGTGTGATGTTTATAGTTTTGGCATTGTCCTCTTTGAGATTGTAGGGAGAAGAAGGCATTTTGATTGTGGCTACAGTGAATCACAACAATGGCTTCCAAAATGGACATGGGATATGTTTGAGAATAATGAACTACCAATGATGATTTCGCTGTTTGGGATTGAAAAAGAGAAAGACAGGGAAAAGGCCAAGAGAATGTTAATGGTGGCCCTTTGGTGTGTTCAATATTTGCCTACTGATAGGCCTCTTATGAGTAATGTGGTGAAGATGTTGGAAGGTGATATAGAAATCGCTGCCCCGCCATTTCCCTTTCAGAATTTGGTGGCTGCTAAACCAAGTTTTACACCAAAGGGAACCGATGCAGATTCAGATGCTTCTTATTCAGTAGTGGCAGAACCTTCTGATGAGCAATGCAGTTCTAAACCGGTGCAAAATATAGATACCGTATAGAAAAATCTACACAGACGTATGTCACTTTGTATTAGTATGTTACGTTACAAGATGATGGGAAGTTTCTTTATTAACTTCTACTTCATGAGTTGTACAATCTTCTCAGCAATTCAATTCTCAACCAGTGCAAAATACAACGTAGAAAAATCTACACAGTCGCATGTTATGTTGCGCTGTGTTAGTATGGTTCAAGGTGATGAGAAGTTTCTTTACTAACATTTACTTATTAAAATATTCTGAGTCTGTCCAAGAAAGGGGGGGAAAAAAATTCGTGGTGTGACAGACTGACAGTATCATTGCTTATCCTCATGATTGATAAGCACAGATATGGACCATCCGATTTTAAACTGGGTTCCAGCCCATGCCATGCGCAGTGTAACGCCTTTGACAAAGACTTTGTCTTTCTTGGTCGGAAAATATGTCGTTGTAGGTAATGCCTGGTCTTCGCTCTTCACAGGCTCTTCACAGGCGGGAACTCTACTAGAGGAGAACAGCAGACCAAGAAGTTGACAGGTTTTAGGCTTCGGCCCCCAAACTACAAGTCGTTTTGACCTTTTGAAAGAATTCGCAAGTCCTTGTGAAGAGAGATGACTGGTCTCTATCAACAAAAAGAGATGACAGGGATACTTTAGCAACTGGAACTCTCAGTCTCTCATACACTAAGCTAGAAATATTTAAAGACTAAAAGCATCATAACTTTCTTAATTAAACATTTTTTATGTTCATTCTTTTAGCATGCATCATTTTTCTAATTTAACTTTTGATATATGTACATTCTTAAAATTAAAATATGAATATATAAAAATGCTCAATTGAAAATTATTACAGGAAAATTTTAAAAAAAGTACTTTTTAAATTTCAAAATATCAAATCAGAAATTATTACAAAAATATGTTGTTATTTACTTTTGAAGTTCGCTCAATTGCTATTAAAGTGTGGTAAATAAGAGAAAAAAGTAATAATAACAAATAATGAGGGAGAGGTATTTTTATAATTAAAAATAAAATACAAATATACTAATTGATGAAAAAGGGCATTTTCCTCTATTATTTTTATTTTTAAAGCCTTCATGCTTTTCTCACATTTGACAATAATGTCATCAAGTATTCAAGTTACAATTTTTACTTCAACGGCCCCCAGTATGCCATCTTCCCTAGTAAATACAGCTACAGTATGTCTTGATGTAATGTTCCAAGATTCTTCTGAATGCTTTCTTCCCACTTTGAACTTTCGTCAGTGCCGCCTGTTTCTAGTACTTTTCCCACAACATTCATTCACTATCCCCAGTTTCAAAGGAACTGTTACTTCTGACCAATGTAAGACCTCCTGATCATCATCTTCGCACTATTTTCTCATTTGGGTTTGAGTTTCATAAACCACAAATCACATTTTCTCCGATCGACTTTCCTTCATTAATTCCCAGAAAAGTCTCAGGTACGGTTCTTCTCATCAACGTCAGCTCACCAAAACTTCAAAGCATAGTCCTTTTATTTCCTTTAATTTCTGATTACTGATTAATTATATATGCTTAAAATCCGATCCATCTGGATTTTGACCATCGCTAATTATTATCTGTTCCATGGTAGGTTTAACGGCACGACAATCCGAGTGAGAAACACAACACCCCAGGTTCAATGGACAGGGTGCCAATTGTTTGGTGGCAACTAGATCAGTCATGCCATCTCTATGGAGGGAAGGCAGTCGCACTATTATCGCGCTTAAGATTTAGAGCCTTTTAATTGTTCGTGGTTAAAAAAGAAGAAGAACTTTTTAGATTCAGTTCTTACTATTAGTCCACTTCATTTTTAATTTAAATTTATCTTCTTTTTTTTTTTTTGTTAGACTCAGCACCAATTAGTCTTTTCATTTATATTTTAATGACATGTTGATAAATGTTCTGGGTACTCAATTAACAATTTGATGATTTCAGATCTTCTGTATATTTTTTCTCGATAATGAGCCTTGCATAGAAAATGCATATGAAGTATGCTGGTTTAACAAAATTATTTAAAATATTCGATGGTGATAAATATTTTAAGACAAAAAAAATTCAAGTCAAAATTTTCAATCACACGTACTAATTTAGTATTATTAGTTAGTTATCAAAATGCATATATATGCACCAATAAATTCACTTATGAAGTTAATTTAATACATATAAGTAGCTTTATCTAAGTTTTATCAATTATCAAATAAAAAGAAAAGTTTGGATTGCAAGAATTCTGACCGAATCATTTCTACGGAGCACGGATATTGCAGTTTCCCTTCTGCGCGTAGTGGGGAATGGAGACAGCAATCGCTTTCCTTGAACATCGGACCCTACTCATTATTTTCTGCAGCGTGGGTAAGATTCGCCGAAGAAGGTCGTTCCTCCGCCGGTTCAGTTGGAGAAGTCCCTATCTGGGCAATCCGTATTAGATGGGTCTATCCTGGGGTTTTTCAAGAAGTCTGTAACGAGAGTGCAAACTGGTAAGTAGAACTTTGCGGTAGAAAAAACCTGGTAAGTAGAGCGTTTTGGTTAGTGTGTTTGCCTTTGTGTAGCTTTGATCATTGTCAATGTAGCTGGAAAAAGAAGTGCGAGCAATTGTTGAGTAACCAAAAAAAGTCTCACAAAAGGGAAAAAGCGGATATGGGTAGAAAAAACTGGTAAGTAGAACGTTTCGGTTTGATTGTTCCTTCGTCTCTGTTTTTATTTTCAACCTGTTAAAATAAATACACACACAAACTTCATAAAGTTAGTTTATACGGTCACTAAACCACACAATTGAAAACACAACTAACATAAAATATGAACGCATGGCACGGTTAAAGACCAAGAAAAAAGCCCCAGCTTAAACCTAATAAAGTTGGTTGACTAGCTCATTGACCTTTGCTGGCTAGTTTCTTTTGTCTTTTCCGTGTATCCCCCCCCCCAAAAAAAAAAAAAAAAAAGGCTCATTCAGCTTTAGATTCCTCTCATATTTTCCTTTAAAGCTCGTATGAAAGTTCCACGCAATTTTACAGAACATAGCATCATTCATATTTTTTCAGAAGCGGTATTGTCAAAAGTCAACCAAGGTTGGTAAATGTCTCTATTTTGGTTGGATTTATCTTGAGTCGAGTCAGTGTGTCCAAAAGAGCGTTCCGTTGGGAGCTGGGGAACGGAGACCAGATACGTCATCTCTAATCTGTGTCCATATTTGCATATAAATTGCATATTTCATCTCTGCCTTTCCTACACTTCTTCTCATCAATGTCACCATTGATGTACCTGCGGGCGTCTGTAAGATTTAGAGCTCTTGTTTATCCTTTTTCTTTTTAATGCTAAATTTTGAGTGCAATATAGGTACCTTTAAAAGCATTCTTTTAACTTAAAAGCATATCCTAACTCTAATAAGCTCTTATAATTGAAGTATTTAACTCACTGGAACTTTTTCTTTTTTTTGGGGAACATAACTCATTGGAACTTTATACGGGGAAAAAAATAGTATTCCTTCTATTCTTGTTTATAAGAGACACTTTTTTGAAAAGCTATGTTTTTTAAAAAAAATAAAAGACACGATAAAATTCACCCTCAATTAATTACATGTCTCTCTCTCTCTCTTTTCTTTACTCATTCTCTCTCATTTTTTTCACTCATTCTTTGTCCCCCCAACATTTTCCATAAATAAGAGTGCTTTTGAAAAACAACTTATATATATATATATATTTTTTTTTTACATATTTATTGTTTCTAACTAATTTTAACCAAGTTTTTTTATCAACATGATTTGGTTAATCATCTTTTACAAAATGAGACAGAGAGAGCAGTGGATAATAACTATTAGGTTTAGGGTTTCTATTCTAATGAGCTATTACTGCTCTGCTAGTAAAAGGAAGATGATGAGAAACAAAATTTCCTTATTTCCTTTTTTTTCTAACAGAAATTTTAGGTAAGTGTTCAGACTCAATCTAAGCTGAAGCGCTTGATCCAATTCTCCCCAGATCATACCAACAAAAACGCATTGTGGGGCCGAAAAAAAATGTAGTTATGCTTTATGGCTTCTGCTTCCACCGTGAAAAGAGAGCTCTTATATGCGAGTTTGTGCAAAATGGGTCTCTCGACAACTTATTATTTGGCACTCTGAACACAGAAATCCAGTTTGGGAAGCTTCAAGAGATTGCAATTGGAACAGCAAAAGGAATTGCCTACTTACATGAAGAGTGTCAACAAAGAATCATCCATTGCGATATTAAACCAGAGAATATTCTTCTGGGCCAGAAGTTGGAACCAAAAGTTGCAGATTTTGGTCTTGCAAAACATTGTAGCAGAGAAAGAAGCCACATGAATATGTCTCAGTTCAGAGGAACAAGAGGGTATGCTGCACCAGAATTATGGAAGTGTTATCCTGTGAATCATAAGTGTGATGTTTATAGTTTTGGCATTGTCCTCTTTGAGATTGTAGGGAGAAGAAGGCATTTTGATTGTGGCTACAGTGAATCACAACAATGGCTTCCAAAATGGACATGGGATATGTTTGAGAATAATGAACTACCAATGATGATTTCGCTGTTTGGGATTGAAAAGGAGAAAGATAGGGAAAAGGCCAAGAGAATGATAATGGTGGCCCTTTGGTATGTTCAATATTTGCCCACTGATAGACCTCTTATGAGTAATGTGGTGAAGATGTTGGAAGGTGACATAGAAATCGCTGCCCCGCCATTTCCCTTTCAGAATTTGGTGTCTGCTAAACCAAGTTTTACACAAAGGGAACCGATGCACATTCAGATGCTTCTTCTTCAGTAGTGGCAGAACCTTCCGATGACCAATACAGTTCTAAAACGGTGCAAAATATATATACCGTGTAGAAAAATCTACACAGACGTATGTCACTTTGTATTAGTATGTCAAGTTACAAGATGATGAGAAATTTCTTTATTAACTTCTACTTCATGAGTTGCAGAATCTTCTCAGCAATTCAGTTCTCAACCAGTACAGAATACTATGTAGAAAAATCTATACAGTCGCATGTCGTTTTGTATTGGTATGGCTCAAGATGATGAGAAGCTTCTTTATTGACTTTTACATATTAAAATATTCTGAGTCTGTCCAAGCAAGGGAAAACAAATGTGTGGTGACTGTATCGTTGCTTATCCTCATGATTGATAAGCACAGATATGAACCATCCGATTTTAAATTGGGTTCCAGCCCATGCTTTGTGCAATGTAAAGTCTTTGACCAAGACTTTGTCTTTCTTGGTAGGGAGGTATGTCGTTGTCGGCGATGCCTAGTCTTCACTCTTCACAGGTGGGAACTCTACCAGTGGAGAAAAACAGACCAAGAAGTTGACAGGCTTTAGGCTTCGACCCTCATGATCATCATCTTCGCCTTCCTTCAATCTGCAAGTCCTCCTTCACACTATTTTCTTAGTTGGGTATGAGTTTCATAAACCACAAATCACATTTTCTCCGTTCGACTTTCCCTCGTTAATTGCCAGAAAAGTCTCAGGTACGGTTCTTCTCCGATCACCATCAACGTCAGCTCATCAGAAACTTCAAAGCACAGTCCTTTTATTTCTTCTAATCTCTGATTACTGATTAATTATATATGCTTAAGATCCGATCCATCTAGACTGGATTTTGACCATCGCTAATTATTATGTGTTCCATGTTAGAATTGAGGGCACGATAATCTGAGAGAGAAACACAACACCGTAGATTCGAATGGATAGGGATGCCAATTGTTTGGAGGCAACTAGATCATTCATGTCATCTGTTTGGAGGGAAGGCAGTCGCGCTATCAATCTCATCGCGAGTAAGATTTAGAGCTTTTTCATCGTTCCTGGTTAAAAAAAAAAAAAAAAGCTTTTTAGGTTCAATTGTTACTATTAGTGATCCACTTCATTTTTTTTTAATTTAAATTTAAATTTGTCACGTTGTGAAGTATTATTTTTTTTTGTTAGACTCAACACCGGTTTGTCCTTTTATTTATATTTTAATGACATGTTTGATAGAAGTTCTGGGTACTCAATTAACAATTTGATGATTTCAGATCTTCTGTGTATTCTTTCTCGATGATGAGCATTGCATAATTATTTTATGGAAAACGCATATAACTGTGCTGGTTTAATGCGGACGAAGTGTAGTCTAACTTTTCTTTCTCCCTTATTTTCTTTTAACTAAATTATTTTAAATGCTCCATGGTAATATATATTTTAGGACAAAAAAATTTAGGTTAATTTTTCTAATCACACATTAATTTAGTATTATTAGTTAGTTGTTAAAATGCATATATATATATGCATTAGTAAATTCACTTATGAAGTTAACCTAATAAATATAAGTAACTTCATCTAAATTTTATCCATTATTAAATAAAAAGAAAAGTTTGGATTGCAAGAATTCTGACCGAATCATTTCTACGTATATTGCAGTCTCCCTTCTGTGCATAGTGGGGATAGCAATGGCTTTGCGTGGACATCGGACCCTACTCATTATTTTCGGCAACGTGGGTAAGATTTACGTACAGCATTTTAAAGGTTAAAATAATAACAGGAACGCTAATAAGTTGTTAGTTGAGATAGTAAGTAATCTCTTTCTATAAAGAAGAAAACACAAATTTAAATTTTAAAAAGTGTACTTGTTGGGAACACTTTAACTTTAACACTCCTAACCTAATAGAGAATAGTTTTAAGTCTAAAGTTATTTGAGGATATTATGAGTCATAAAAAAAAAAAAAGGGAGTTCTATGGAAACTAAATTATAAGATTAACCTACAAAGCAAATCTGGCTTAAAATTTTTGAAGTTTTATTATTGCAATAATTGTGACTGATTATCACTCATGTATATGTGTATGCCTGCCTTGTAGTCGGGGTCATTGGCCTTGCATTACTTACCATGTTACTACCTCGTATTGAGGACGCGGATAAGTTTCTGACATTTACTATGGAAAAGTTTCTGAATGATTTAGAAAGACAAGGCCCAACAAAGTTCACATCATATGACATAATGAGCGCAACGAACAACTACACCACCATGTTGGCGTCGGGAGGCTTTGGATCAGTTTATAAAGGAACATTTATTGATGGATCTGTTGCGGCAGTGAAAGTTCTACGTGGTGGCGTTTCTGCCAAGAGAATGGAGGAGCAATTCATGGCTGAAGTTGGCACAATTGGGAGAGTTCATCATATGAATCTGGTTCGCCTCATTGGATTCTGCGTTGAAAAGGATACGACAGCTCTAGTTTATGAGTACATGAGCAATGGCTCTCTTGACAAACATCTGTTTGCTAGTGAAAAGAATAAGAACTTGGCATTTGAGAAGCTTCATGAGATTGCGGTTGGAACAGCCAGAGGGATTGCTTACTTGCATGAAGAATGCCAAGAGAGGATCATCCACTATGACATAAAACCTCAAAACATCCTCTTGGACCATAATTTGCATCCTAAAGTTTCTGATTTTGGTTTAGCTAAGCTTTGTAGCAGCGAAAAATCTTATGTCACAATGACAGGTCTTAGAGGGACGCCGGGTTATGCTGCACCAGAACTTTGGATGCCTTTCCGTGTAACTCACAAATGCGATCTTTATAGTTTTGGAATGTTGTTGTTTGAAATCGTAGGAAGAAGAAGAAACCTCGCGGGGAACGTCCCAGAAAGTCAAGAGTGGCTTCCTATGAGGGGTTGGAAAAAGTTTGAGAGTGAAAATCTAAGAGATTTGATAACAGGTTGTGGTATTGAAGATAAAGACGAAGAGATGGCAGAAAGAATGGTAAAAATAGCTCTGTGGTGTGTTCAGTATAAACCAGAATTGAGACCTAAGATGAGTGATGTGGTGAAAATGTTGGAAGGCTCCATGGATGTTGCAGACCCTTCAAACCCATTTCAACACTTGATGGATGAGGCAGATCAAGTGGATAGTAGTATTGATGGTGGCTTATCTACTCTTGAAGGAACTGAATCTTCCATTGTGAGTGCTCCTCCTTTGTTTGGTGAGATCCAAATGGATTCCAGCCAAACTTAATTAGCAAAAACCATTTTCCCTTTAGATGACATATACATCTTCCCATGCTTTAATTTAGAGTTTAGCTTCCGCATTATACATCTTGTGGATCCACATCTTATTTCTTATTTCTAGTGTGAGAGATATATATTTGGGAGAATTGTAATTACGTCCCACCCAAGAAACTTAAATACAAAAGATCTCTTGAAATCATGAAATTATTCTGAAGTCCCAAGAGACCTTTTTGCAATAAATTTTATTTGTTTAATTACCAAATTACCCTTCTTTTTTTTTAAAAAAAAAGTTTGCATTAACAACTGAAAGAGCAGGGGTTGACGACTTAGGGTGCAATGATTGATAACTATCGCAGCTGGTTTGACAACACATTTTCTCAGCATATCACACCCTAAGTTGTCAAATCAGTTGCGATAGTTGTCAATCCTTGCACCCTAAGTTGTCAACCACTGCTCTTTCAGTTGTCAATACAAATTTAAAAAAAAAGGGTAATTTAGTAATTAAACAAATAAAATTTATTACAAAAAAGTTCTTTAAGACTTTAAAATAATTTCATGATTTTAAGGGACTTTCTTATATTTAATTTCCTTAGGTGGGACCTAATTTTAATTTTTCCTATATATTTCATGTAATTTGAATATTTAAATCTTGTTTTTGTGGAACTATGTACGATTACCAAAAAGATATCAGTGAACTTGACAAACGTACGACGATGAAACAGTGTAATAGTACAAGAATGAAAAAACAAAGGACGTACCCAGACTGCAGGACCAGAAAATGTTTTTCTTGCAGAAACAGGTATCCTGTTACTAAAAATAATTATATTGGAGACACCATCAAACAGTAAATGTGAATATTTCTTTTAACAGGGATTCAAATATTGGTTCATCACGTTACGAAAGACTAGTACCTTTTGCTAAACACTGTGCAAAGAGTTTTTATCCGAAAAAGGAAAAGAAACGAAGGTGAAAGGAGTTATTACCGCGGCAATGGGGTTGTTCGGACAGCTAGATTTAATCGGAATGAACGGCAAAGATCATCATCTTAATTTCTGCAAAAGAAAACAGTTTAAATTGTTAGAAATTTTGAGGTACGCTGTCTTTTTAATTTATATGATTTTGAGTGAAATGTAGCTACCTTTAAAAGCACTCTTTTGACTTAAAAGCATGTCCTAACTTTAATAAGCTTTTATAATTTAAATATTTAACTCACTGGAACTTTATATGGGAAAAAATAGTATTTTTTCTATTCTTATTTACCGGAGACATTTTTTTGAAACAGAAAATGACAAAGAAAAGAAGCTGAAAATTTGTAAATATCAAATAAAAAATATCAACAAAAATTTTTTGTCATTTGCCAATTCAATATTATCAACACCAAATGAAGTGTTATTATCAAACCTCATTTGAGATTTAATAATTTTCAGTTTCTTTTTTTTTTGTCATTATCCTTTTTTAAGAAAGTATGTTCTTTTTTTATAAAAGACACTTTAAAATTTACCCTATTAGTTGTATGTCTCTCTGTTTTTTTTTTTCCTTCATTCATTCTCTCTGTTTTTTTTTTCACTCATTCTTTCTCCCACCCATATTTTCCATAAATAAGGGTGCTTTTAAAAAATAAATTATTAAGAGTATTCGGTTTAGTGTTTCTATTCTAGTAAGCTATTACTAGCAGAGAAAGATGATGAGAAATGAAATTTCCTTATTTTCTTTTTTGTTAAACAGAAATTTTAGGCAAGTGTTCAGACTCCATCTAAGCTGGAGCGCTTGATCCAATTCTTCCCAAACCATGCCATCTTCATTCAAAACACGTTATGGGTTTGTACAACCAAAAAAAAAAAACACGTATCCATCAGTCATATGTTAACATCTCATAAACTTTTTTGTACGAAAAAAAAAAGATGTCTACATCTCACACACCTCTGTCCATTGGCTTGCTGTTTTCTGCCATTATTCATTCATTCATTCTGAGTTTCCAACATTTTATTCAAGTTTTAAGAATAAAGATGATTTTTTAGTTTCGAGTCCCCTCCGTCGTTCATTAATTAGCTCAAACGAAGATTTTCAAATGATGATGTCGCTGTTTGGGAGTGAAAACGAGAAAGACATGGAAAAAGCAGAGAGAATGTTAATGGTGGCCCTTTGGTGTGTTCAGTGTTAGATATTTTATTATAATTATTATTTAGATATATATTAGGAAATTAATAAAATACTCTGAGTGTGGCCCTTTCAGTCAAACAAGGCCCAAGCCCAGTAGGGTTAAGCTTTTCAGTCTATATATGTGTTGATAACTCTCTGATGGTGAGACACACAACAATTGAGTTGACGGCTGAATATTCTGTGAGCGAGTGAAATACCTATATGCTCCCTTGAGGTTCCCTGACTGGTGATGGCTAATCCAGTTGCCATCACTGTGCCCTATTCCAGTCAGAAGAGACTTGAACAACTCTTTTCTTCTAACTGTTGTTCTCTTTTGCAGCTCCATTCCCCTATCTTAGATCCCGAGATAATTCAAGATAAGACAAATGGCAAGAGGTACACAAAGATTCTTCCGCTGTATTATTTTATGAGAAGATTCACATCTCTTTATTGTTTTATTTACTTGTATTGTAAATCTGTCTTACATTCAGTACTTGCCTACTAATGATAGACCTCTTATGAGTAATGTGGTGAAGATGTTGGAAGGTGACAGAAATCTCTGCCCCTCCATTTCCCTTTCAGAATTGGGCGTCTGCTAAACCAAGTTTTACACCAAAGGGAACCGATGCAGATTCAGATGCTTCTTCTTCAGTAGTGGCAGAATCTTCTGATGAGCAATGCAATTCTAAACCGGTGCAAAATATATATACCGTATAGAAAAATCTACACAGAGGTATGTCACTTTGTATTAGTATGTCAAGTTACAAGATAATGAGAAATTTCTTTATTAACTTCTCCTTCATGAGTTGCAGGATCTTCTCAGCAATTCAATTCTCAACCAGTGCAAAATAGTATGTACACAAATATACATAGACGCATGTTATTTTATATTAGTATGGTTCGAGATGATGAGAGGATTCTTTATTAACTTTTATTTATTAAAATATTCCGAGTCTGTCCAAGCCAAAAAAAAATTGTGTGGTGACGGTTTCATTGCTTATCCTCGTAGCTGATAAGCACAAATATGAAGCAACCCAATGGTCGTCGGCTAGCCCATGCCTTGTGCAGTGCAATTCTTTGACCAAGACTTTGTCTTTTTTTCTTGTTTTTGGTTCAACTGATTCATCTGGACAACTGGTGTTTAATTTCCGTCACATAATTGTTGCCTTATCCTGGCGCCAGAATATTCTCATTAGTCTAGGAGTCTCCATGCTCGCATATTCATAGAAAATAGAAAAGCCTCCATAAAAACAAAACAAAAAACAAAATCCTACCCTTTGTTGAATGAGTCGCTTCATCTACAAACGCGTTTACGCAAAACTTTGCCTTGCACCTGGATATAGTGGTGGGCAGATTCTTATCTGTTTCAAGTCTATAGTACTTCATATTTTGCGTCCACACTTCAATGGCGTTGGCTCCTTAAACTTCACTTTGAATTTTCGCCTCCTAGTTCACAAATATGGCTTCTGGTGTTGTGGTAGGAATTGCTGTTGTTGGCTTCATGGGTAGGACTTAGACCTATGATTTGCTTCTTTGCCGTGTGATTTTCCGTATTTAATTTTTCCTGTTGTTTCTTGTTATGACTTGTAACTGAGATAATTCTTACCCCATCGCAGTAATTCTGACTGCGATTTTTTGGAGCGCAACATGTCTTGTTACCTTCGTCGGTCCCAGGTTATTGCACACCAAGAATTTCTGACTTACACTATGTACAAGTTTCTGCATGAAATGGAAAGGGAAAAGCCAATCAGGTTCACCTCACATGTTCTGATGCTTGCAACTAACAATTATTCCAACATGTTGGGTTCAGGTGGTTTCGGATCAGTCTATAAAGGGACTTTCAGTGATGGAACCATCGTGGCTGTGAAGGTTTTGAATGGGAGCTCAGACAAGAGAATGGAGGAGCAGTTCATGGCAGAAGTAGGCACAATTGGAAGAGTTCATCATTTCAATCTACTTCGCCTCTATGGATTTTGCATTGAAGGGAATATAAGGGCACTAGTTTATGAGTTCATGGGCAAAGGCTCACTTGACAAGTTTCTATTTAAGGAAAACAAGAGGTTGGAATTTAAAAAACTTCATGAGATTGCAGTTGGAACAGCCAAAGGAATTTCTTATTTGCATGAAGAATGCCAACAGAGAATTGTCCACTATGACATAAAACCAGAAAACATCCTCTTGGACGACAACTTCTATCCTAAAGTTGCTGACTTTGGTTTGGCCAAGCTTTGTAACAGAGAAAATACTCATATCACCATGACCGGAGGTAGAGGGACTCCTGGTTATGCTGCGCTGGAGCTCTGGATGCCATTTCCAGTGACTTACAAGTGTGATGTTTACAGCTTTGGAATGTTGTTATTTGAAATCATAGGTAGGAGAAGGAATCTTGATGTTAACCAGGCAGAAGAAAGTAAAGAGTGGTTTCCAAGATGGGTTTGGATCAAATTTGATAATGGAGAACTAAATGAAATGATAAGAGTGTGTGGAATAGAGGAGGAAAATAAGGATATGGCAGAAAGAATGGTTAAGATAGCTCTTTGGTGTGTTTAGTATAAACCTGAACTGCGGCCTATGATGAGTGTTGTGGTGAAAATGTTGGAGGGTTCAGAGGAAATCCCAGAGCCTGTGAATCCTTTTCAGCACTTCATGGATGGAAGTTATTCTGTAGAATCAGTTCAGACAACACAAACTGATACTAGTTTTGCTTCTGGTTCTTCTATTACAGCATCTAAACCTAGCACTGTGAATGCTACTCCTATAATGAGCAAGTATGAGATCCAAATAGCCTCTAGCCAGGATTAACACTAGTGCGAGTACAAGTCTTGTGATAAATTATTTTCTCTTGTGATCTGATATTTTGTTGGATCTACTCTGTTCCTAAATGAAAGACTTTGGCCCTGTTTGGATGACACTGGAAACCATGGTTTGGAAGCTCAAACCATGGTTTGCCCAAAATGTCATCCAAACAGACCCCATAAAATTGCAAACCGTGGTTTAAGATAAAACCATGGTTTCACCGGGTGAAACCATGGTTTTATCAGAAGCTAATAATTGTCGCTTCTGGTCAAAAATTTGGAACGGCTCATCAGGAGGCAATGGTCATTCCAAAAACACCCTCTTCCTTCTCTTCTTCGCTGGCCAACACTCCTTCTCTTCGTTGAACGATCAGAGTATTCTCTCCACTCAGCTCAAAGCTCGGCCCTTCACCCCTTGATCATCAGCTTGTCTCTTCGCCCCTTCATCATCAGGTTGCGTCTTTGCCCGAACCAGAAGGTGTGAGAGAAAAGAGAGAGAAGGAGCAGATGAGGCTCAGAAGCCCAGTAGAACGACTACACTCACTGGCCACTGCTGCATTTCCTGGCTTCTGCGGTACCGTGTTTTCCCCCCCATAAATAAAAAAGAAAGGTCACCCAAACAATCATTTATGTTTCAAACACACCAGCATCCCACTTTCTACATAGTCGATGAAATTTTCTACGACAATCTCTCTCTTCGAGTCTTCAATCCTAACTTCCGAATCTCCAATTCCACCAGATGTCTCTCTCCCTCCGACAACCTCACTCTCGACTTCAGATACACTGTGGCTCCGAACCAGAAGGAGGTGCTACTGTTCTTCGATTGCGACTTGCCGTCGCTGCCGGAGGAGATGAAACAAAACGTATTGGGGTGTTCTGAAGGGAACAGAACGAGGTCGGTGCTGGGCATGGTGGTGGATGACGCAGATAAGAAGTTGAAGTATGCGAAGGATAATTGCAGGGGTGGGCCGACTATTGACGGTGGTGGAGAAGGTGGAAGGAGGGATAAGAGAGGCTTTCATGTTTAAAATCTTCAAAGAAAATTAATATTTTTCTGTTAGAAAAAAAAATTCATTTTTCTATAAACATATTTAATATTATGTTTTATAAATATATATACATATATTAATTATGTATTAATTATATTATCTTATATATTATTAATTATGTTAGTAAAAAAAATTTTATTAACAATTTTATTTCTTCAAATCAAAATATATCATAAAATCTATCCCTTATATAATTATCATATTAACTTATACCCTTTTTGGTAATTTTCACATGAAAAAGTGCTTCTGGTAATAACCATCCAAACACTCTCACTTCTCAGAATCACTTTTTTTCAGAATCTATTATCCACAAAATCTATTCTCCACAGAATCTATTTTCCAGAATCACTTTTCCAAACCACGGTTTGGATTCATCCAAACACACCCAAAGGGAACTTTGATGAATTCAATGGATATGAAACAAAGAAGAAGCTTTATAAAAGGCAATACATTTGACTCAAACAGTAATATCACCCACCACCTATCTTACACCCTGAAAGGTTCTATTTCTAGGTGCTTGACTTGAATATTGTCAAAACATGCTTCTTTGTAGGTTGTGTGTATGGCTATATCAACGCAAGGGTCAATTTAGTTGAAAACCTTGAAGTTTTGTTTTTATGCAAACGAATGTATAAACCAAAGGTACAAATATTCAGACATTCAGCTGCCAAGGACTTAGAGTGCAGATTAATTATGTTTATATCAAGCCTATAGGTTTTTTGATGATAAAAAGAGTCACAAACAAGAGAACAAATTAGATTGCGTGTGTGTATTGTCAGGCTTGGTTATATGAAACTGACTCGAATGGCTCATACACAATGACTTAATTTTCAATTTAGTTCTATCACTCTAACTACTGCAGAAAAGGAAAAAAATTTGTTAATAGCAGTTAATAAATTGAGGGGAAAAAAACAAGCAAGAGCAGTTTCACCTTTCCATCCGTAAAGAGATGACAGGCGAGACAAACATAAAACAACAGAGTTTTATCATATTAGGTCAGATCGGCTACATAGATCATCGCAGGACTGTAAAATATGAACGTCCCATGTAAGGCACAAATTCTGGTTAATTTGCGTGAGTCATACGTTACAGAATATTGTTGCTTTATCATGCATATTGATGCCAGAATATTCTTAGTCTAGGAGTTCCCATGGTCCCATGTTCAAAGAACATAGAAAAAGCTCCCATTCCAACAATGATGGGGCATAAAAATAAATATATTGTTGCCTTATCATGCATGGTGTCTTGTGATCTGCAGAGGAGATATTTGAAGAATCGCACAACAACCACTCAGCAAAAATGTGAAAGGAGTGGTTATCCAAAAAAAACTAAGAGGATATGAAAGGAGAAAGGAATTTAATCACTAAAAAGTTCCACAATAATTGGGCAATATATACTGACAAGATATGATATAAGAAATAACAACTGGCGTATGCATCACGTTCACTTGCATCGGACCTTTTTGTGGTTAGATTGCTCATATAGCATGGTAATCTTCGGAAAAAGTTATTGAAAACTTTGGAGCGGATTTTTTGACTGGTTTGCTGTATAATCAATTTTGCCTCTTCACGCTATCATTATTTGAGTAAAAGAAAAAGTAATGAAAATATAATTATAACAAGAACAACAACATCAGTATTACAATCATCGGATCAAATTTTCAAACTCTAGGAATCTCAGTTCTCACCTGCACTCGGCCCTAGTAAATATAAGTCAAAGTTAACTATAATTAGAGTATTAATTTTTTTATATTCTAATAATTTATCTTTATCCACAATTAAATACTCTGAGTAAATGAAATTTATACTTATTTTCACATATTTGTTGAACACGTGCAAATAAAATTATTGCAGAACTCCTTATTATCATGAGATTAAAATTCGCTTACGTTAATAGTTGACTTTATCCACACACACACAGTAAGATGAAGGCAGGATAATTAGGTGGGATCACTAACATTTAAATCATAAGGAAAATTGGGGATAAATCTCTCATTGAAAATTTAATTAATAAATAGCACCTAAGGAGTTTACGTAACTTAATTTTTATTGTGTGCAACTTAACTTCCTTTGTATGTAATAATCTTCTTTTGTATGATGTACAACTCAATTTTTTTTGTGCAAATGAAATTTTCTGATGTGTAAATCATCTTCCTTATATGCAAACTAATTTCTTATATCTAAATAATATTTTGTACAAACTATCTTCGTTTTGTGCAACTTACCTTGCTTTGTGTACAACTAATATTCTCTTATGCAATCAATCATCATAAGAACCATATGCCAATTAAATTTGTAATGAGAAATTTATCCCAAATTTTCTCTAAATCCATATTACTATTATTTTTATTAAAACGATAACTATAAAGAGTTCTGAGCCTGACTATCAGGATTAAAATAAATCTTTGGCCTGCATAGTCTAATTTATTGGTCAAAATTATACGCATAATTTATTATTGTAAAAGAAACTGTTAAGTAATTTTTTTAAATTCTAATGGCGAATCTTATTGACCAAATTTTTGGCTATGTTGCCTAAAGGGTTAAACAACAAACTTAGAAAAATGAAAATGTAAAGCGATAATAAACCTAAACGTTTTTTAAGAATTGAATGATTATATTAAAAACATTGACACAGTGACACTAATAAATTAAACAATATTATTCAATCTAATGCAATTTTCAAATTCATAATCATTAACAAATAGTAATTCATATTGATTAAATAATAAAAATATAATTTAAACTTATAGCATATTCTTACAAGTGAAATGCATTAGAATCCGAATAATGTTGGGTTTCGGAAAATAGAAGAATCCATTTACCAACTTTCATAGGTGCTTGCTTTGAAATAAGCCAATGTGTACTGTTCGAAAATGACTGATTATAAAAAAATTTCCTTTGAGGAATTGTTCAAACCTTTTGTTTTGCTCCAGGATACAATGAGCAGAAATTTCTTATCCTCAACAGTCTAAAACATTACATATTTTGTGCTCAGACTCCACACATATATATAAATATATATATTTATATGCTTTGATTGTTAGTATCATTTCTGAATCTGCTATACATATATTGCTGTTTCTGTCATATCTTCTGCGGTACAATATTTATATATAGTGATTTGCTTCTTGTTTTGGCGTTTCTCAAATAATTTTGTCAGCTCTGGGCTTTTGTTGCTTTTGTTGCCAAGATTTTTTCCACATGAAAAGAAATTCTTCGGATTCAACTCGATCTAGAGATTTGATGATGGGCGAATCTGGATTTTATAAATATCCCTTAACTTTAAGGAATTCATGGATTAGTTTAATTTGAGTTAGACATATCTATGAAATTAATTGGCTTTTCATTTTGATGAAGGGGCAACTGAATGAAGAATCTGAATCTTTCAGTCAGAGGACGGAATCGGAGTTACCGAATCGAAGTATGCCGGTGGTGATCATCAAGATGACTTAATTACAACTTATCCACGTACAGGTAAATAGCACGATGAAATTAGATACTCCATCTCCTTTTTCCAGGAACATTCATTCATATTATGTAGCCACACTTCAATGGCCTTGGCTCCTCAGACTTCACTTTGAATTTTTGCCTCCCGGTAACATGAGTACATGTCTTGCAATATATTATTTTCTTTGGTGACCCGGTATTGTTCTGTTGTTTCCACTCTATGAATTTTCCATAGAACAAGGGAACTTTGATGAATCCGATATATTATGAAACAAAGCAGCAGCTTTATAAAGAGGGACAATCCCAATATATTCTAACTTCACGAATACTATGGGTTTAAGCGATCTTACCCGTGTGCTATCCCTCAATCCCAAGTTACCCTCGGTTCCTTATATCAAACATTACAAAGTAAGCAATGTCAGTATCAATCCTAGTACCAACTTTTCCAATACCACGTACGTACCAAACAGAGCCTGCCTTTGTTGTTATATATTAAAGAATGTCGTGGGGAACTTTGACATTAAATAATAAGGTCATTCAAAGGAGTTCGAAATTCGAATAATGGGAGAATCTGACGGTGAATTACTGAAAAATTTTGCGTAAATAGTCTTTTGAAATATGATCTTTCAAAAATTAACTATTTCCGACAATGCCTGCTTCCCCTAATAACAAACGCCACCCGTCACAATTAAATAATATTTCGGGTTGCGTGTTTAAATTTTATTAAATTAAAAAAAATATTTCAATTTGATCGTATAGTCTTGAAGCTATTCATTTAAAATACACATCATGAATGGAGATAATTAACTGGGCCTAGTTGAGTTAATTTTTTTGCCAGAGAAATTAATTTAATCACTAAGAATCTTATTGTCAATACACTAAATAATGCCACATCACGTTCCAAATAGTTAAACTTACAAATCTGAGTACACACGTTATGTCGTAATTCGTGACATAATTATATATTGTATAGTCCATCGATTTCATGTTGTATGCATCATTATTCATTTTTATTAATACGATTTGAAAGTTGATAACATTGAAGCAAAGATATTTTAAGAATCGAGAAATACAGATGTTGAAAAATCAAATTAAGATATGGATAGATTATATTTTTAAAAACGAATTAATTAGTTAGGCTTCATACATAACATGGCAGAATCATGTGCTAAAAGATAAATTCTCTGTACCTTTTCTTTTGCTCTCTCGAAGGAAAGCTGGTGATCATATTTAAATTGCTTTTAAGTGGACTTTCGTTGGTTCTTTTTTTAAATAAGCTAATGTGCTGTCCGAAATTGACTGGTTATAAGAAAATTTCCTTTGAGAAATTGTTCACAAATTTTGACTTGTGCCAGGATACAATCACCAGAAATTTCTTATCACCATCAGTCTAAAATATTACATGTTTTGTGCTCAGACTCCATATTTACATGCTTTCATCTTTAGTATCATTTCTGAATTGATTCCTTCTGCTCTACATATATTGCTGCTTCTGTTATATCTTCTGAGGTAGGATTTAGAATTATGTTGTGATTTACTTCTTGTTTTGATGTTTCTCAAATACTTTTGTCTGATTTGGCTTTTTGTTGCTTTTGTTCCCAAGATTTTTTCTGCATGAAAATAAACAAAATTCATTGGATTCAACTCTAGATTTGATCATGGATGAATCTGGATTTTATAAATATCCCTTAACTCTTAAGGAATTCATATGGATTAGCACAATTTGTGAGTTAGACATATCTGTTTATCTCACCGTGCAAGTTATGGTTTTGAAATTAATTGATTTTTCATTTTGATGAATTTCATATATATATATATATATATATATTGGGAGGCAACTAAATGAAGAGTCTGGATCTTTCACTCAGAGCAACCGGTGTTACAGAATCGAAGCGTGCCTGTGGTGATGAAGATGACTTATACCCATCAGAATTAATTTGCATATAACTTGATTCTTCAGCCATGTCACCTGAATACGGGATACTATTTTCTTGGTTTTGATGAGTTTCATAAACCATAAATCACATCTCCGAGTTTCCTTCATGGCCACAGAAAATCTCAGCTTCAGCAGGTTCTTCTCCGATCACCATTTATTTTATTTCTATTCTGATTACTGCTTATGCTTTAGCTCCGATTCATCTGGATTATGATCAATCATGGCTAGGTAATTATTATGTTTAGGGCCACAATAATCTGAGTGAGAAACCCAACACCACAGATATTCGGAAGGATAAGGTTGGCATTTATTTGGAGGAAATTAGATCAAACATGTCATCTTTATGGAGGGCAATACCCCTTCGCATCATTATCACGCGTAAGATTTAGAGCTTCTAAATGGTTGAATTATCACGTCTTTTTTTTTTTGGTTAATATAATCTTTAGTCCGTCAATTTGTTTTTATTTTGGTTTTTATTACTCAAGTTTTAAACTATAGATTTTGGTCTTCAAAAGAAAAAATGGTTCAAGTTTTTGTTGAATCATGAGGATTAATGTTTTAAATGGAAAAAAAAAAAAACTTGAGGAACCAAAACCAAAATGAAAGGCAAATTTGAGGGACCAAAAATTGTATTAACTCTTTTTTTTGGCATTTTAGAAAAATATTTAAAATGATTGGAGTTCATAAGATTAATTTTATTCTACATTATACTCTTTTAAACAAATCATACATTCCTGCCTATGTTGTAGTCCTCCTTCTTGCCGGGGTACTGATAGCAATGGCTTTACGTCATGAACGGAACCTACTCATTATCATCGAAAGCCTGCTGGGTACGTAAGATCTACGTACAGTACTTTAATTTAAAGTAATGATAAAGTTCAACGAAGATGATTAAGTTATAAGATTTAAGCCATTAAAAGCAAATTCGCTTAAACTTTTCAAGCAGTTTTTTGTTGTAGCAACAATTGTGACTGATTATCTTTTATAAATACCTTCTGTAGCCGCGCTCGCTGGCTTATTATTACTTGCGATATTTTTACTCCGCATGAGATCTAAAGAGTTTCTGTCATTTACGATGGAAAAGTTTCTGAATGACTTGGAAGAGAGAGCCCAACAAGGCTCACATCAGATCACCTAATGCGTGCAACAAACAACTACTCCACCATGTTGGGATCAGGAGGTTTTGGATCAGTTTATAAAGGAACGTTCAGTGATGGAACTGTTGTGGCCGTGAAACTTCTTCGTGGTGGGATTTCTGACAACAGAATGGAGGAACAATTCATGGCGGAAGTTGGCACAATTGGAAGAGTCCATCATTTAAATCTGGTTCGCCTCATTGGATTCTGCATTGAAAGGAATATGACAGCTTTAGTTTATGAGTACATGAACAATGGGTCTCTCGACAAGTATCTGTTCGGCGAAGATAAGAGCTTAGGATTTGAGAAGCTTCATGAGATTGCAGTTGGAACAGCCAAAGCGATTGCTTATTTGCATGAAGAATGCCAAGAGAGAATCATCCACTACGACATAAAACCAGAAAACATCCTTTTGGACCAAAATTTGCTTCCTAAAGTTGCTGATTTTGGTTTGGCCAAGCTTTGTAACAGGGAAAAGTCTTATGTCACAATGACAGGTCTAAGAGGGACGCCAGGTTATGCTGCACCAGAACTTTGGATGCCTTTTCGTGTAACTCACAAGTGCGATGTTTTCAGCTTTGGGATGTTGTTACTTGAAATCATAGGAAGAAGAAGAAACCTTGACGTGAACCTCTCAGAAACTCAAGAGTGGTTTCCAAAATGGGTTTGGAGAAAGTTTGAGAGTGCAAATCTACAAGAGTTGATAACATATTGTGGTATTATTGAAGACAAAGACAAGGAGATAGTGGAAAGAATGGCCAGGATAGCTCTGTGGTGTGTTCAATATAAACCCGAATCGAGACCCAAAATGAGTGATGTGGTGAAAATGTTGGAAGGCTCCATGGATGTTCCAGACCTCTCATACCCATTTCAATATTTGATGGATGAAGAAGCTCAAGTAGATAGTAGTATTGATGGCGGCTCATCTACTCTTGAGGGAACTGAATCTTCCATTGTGTTTTCTCCTCCTGTGTTGGAGATCCAAATAGATTCGAGCCAAAATTAACAAAAAACCATTTTCATTATCCCTTCATTAGATGGCATCCTCCCATGGTTTAAGTTTATAGAGGCTCTGCATTATCCTTTTTGGCCATGGTTCTGCATTATCTTATTGATCGATATCTAGTGGTTTGATTATACGGCATGTATTTTCTCTCGTGGGTGACATTGCATTTTAATTTTTAATCTCGGTTGTTGTTCAACTTTTGAATACGGTAACACAAAATTATCAATGAACTTGGCACATGCAGTGAAACAATTAGTGCAATTGTAGAAGAAATAAAAAATGACCCACAGAAGAAAGGCAAGAAAATTTGTTCACGGGGCTCAAAGTTGAATTATAAGCATTGATCATAACATAGAAATTCATTCAAAGCCTATGACTTGTCTTATGATCCGCAGATCAGAGGAGATATTTGAAGAAATGCACGACAACAACTAAGCAAAAATGTAAAAGGAATTATTATTAAAAAGACAAATAAAGAAATGAAATGAAATGAAAGGTAAAATTAGAGGAAAAATCCCTCCACGCAATCTCACATAAGCAATTTAATTATTTAAAAAATCTCATAACAAGTAAGCAGTACGTAATGATAAGATCCTATATAAGAAATGGCAACTGGTGCATGTATGTTGCTCACTTATTGTCGGACTTTCTATTGATTAGATAGCATATATAGGAGTGTACAGTAATTTTTTCAAAAGTTATTAGAAAATTTCCGGCCGATTTCTCGATTGATTTGCTGAATCGGATTTTGCCTCTTCACGCTATCATTATTTGAGCAAAACGAAAAATTATGAAAGTATAATAATATGACAACAACAAAAATTAAAAAAAGATAATAATCACTAGATCAAATTTTAATTTCAAACTCCAGGAATCTCAGTTCGCAACTGTACTGTGTCCCATTAAGTATAATTATTTTTTAAAGCTTTTCATGGGATTACTACAATTTTTTGACTCCTCAACTTTGTCCTAATTTTGGTTTTGGTCCCTCAATTGTTTCAAACTATAAATTTTGGTTCCCTAAATTTCTTTTCATTTAAAATATTAGTTTCTATAGCTCAACAAAAAATTAGACCATTTTGCTCCTTACGAGATTAAAACCTATGGCTTGAAATTTGAGGAACCAAAACAAGAAACTTAAAAGACCAAAGATTACATTAACTCTTTTTTGTGCCTAAATTATAGGTCTGGTTTAAAGATAGTTGTTTTTTATTTTCTAATTCATCTTTGCCTACGGTTAAATACTATGAGTAAATGAAATTTAAATTTATTTTCACATATTTTTTGAATATATGCAAATAATATTATTGCAGAGAACTTCTCCTTATCATGAGATTAAAAAATCGCCTGCTGCAATTCGTTTAATTTTAATAATCACTGGCCTGGCTTACGTTAAGAGTTGACTTTATACACGCATATGTGTGTATTTATATCCTCATAACATAACGTGTAAGATGAAAGCTCACTAACATGTAAAATCATATCGTTATTTTCTTTAAATAATAACTATATATAGTTCTGAGTCTGACGATAGGGATTAAAATAAAATATTTAGCCAGCATAGTTTAATTTCTTGATCGAAATTGTACGTATCATTTATTATTGTAGAAGAAATTTTTAAGATTCTAATGGCGAATCTTATTGACCAAATTTTTTGCTATGTTGCTTACCCAGTTAAACAACAAACTATAGGGAAAAAAATGAAAATGTAAAGCGATAATACGGCTACACGCTTTTTAAGCATTGAAGGATTATATTAAAAACATTGACAATGACACTAATAAAACAATACTATTCAATCTAATGCAATTTTTAAACTACTAATTATTAAGAAATAATAAGTCATTTTCATTAAATTAGATAATAAAAACTATAATTTAACCTTATAGCATATTTTTACATATGAAATGCATTATATTAGAATTCGAATGTTGGGTTTTGGAAAATAGAAGGATCCATATTTACCAGTGATGGGAGAATCTGACAGTGAATAACTGAAAAATTCATGTATGCCTTTCGAAATATGATCTTTCAAAATTGAACTATTTCGATTTGATCATATATGTAAGTATATGTTTACCCGAATATTTCTTGATGCTATATATTATTCATTTAAAATATGCATAACGAATGTAGATAATTAACTGGGCCGTCTTGAAGTTAATTTAATTATTAGGAATCTTACTGTCGATATAATAATATCACATCACATTCCAAGTAGTTACACTTACAAATCTGAATACACACACGTCATGTCGTAATTCGTTGACATAATTATATATTCTATCGATTTCATGTTGTATGCACCATTCATATTTATTAATACGATTTGAAAGTTGATGACATTGAAGCAGAAATATTTTAAGAAATAAGGAATACAAATGTTGAAAAATCAAAGGATAAGTTAATGTGTACAGCCTGAAAATGACTGGTTATAAAAAATTTCCTTTAAGGAATAATTCAAACTTTGACTTGTACCAGGATGCAATGAACAGAAATTTCTCATCAGTCTAAAACATTACATGTTTTGTGCTAAGAGTCCATGTATGCTTTGATTATTGGCATATCAATATTTCTGAATTGTTTCCTTCTGCTCTACATGTATTGCTGCTTCTGTTATATCTTCTGAGGTAGGGTTTAGAATTACTATACTGTGATTTGCTTCTTGTTTTAGTGTTTCTCAGATACTTTTGTTAGCTTTGGCTTTTTGTTGCTTTCGTTCCCAAGATTTTTCCTACGTGAAAAGAAATTAAATTCTTTGGATTCAACTCTAGATTTCATCATGGATGAATCTGGATCTTATAAATATCCCTTAACTTCAAGGAATTCATAGATAAGTTTCATTTGATTCAGGCAGCATATCTATTTATCCCACCATGTACAATATGGTTTTGATGAAATTAATTGGTTTTTCATTTTGATGAAGTTCATACACAGTGTGGCAACCGAATGAAGAATCTCGATCTTTCACTCAGGAATGGGAGTCGCAAAATCGTAGGATGCCGGTGGTGATGAAGATGACTTGCATGCATCAAAATTAATTTGCATATAATAAAATTGCTCAGCCATGTCACCTGATTCTAGGACAAAACTGATCACTAGCTTGACCACAAGTAAGATTATTCAGAGTTTTTTCTGCTCCTGAGATTTGCCATTAGTTCCTCCTCCCCATGCATTTTCTAATGATATGTTGATAGAAGCTGTACTTATTCCAAACCTAGATTCTAGGCACTCAATCCAATTGTGCTCATCGACAAAGCGATGTTTTGCACGGAAGGAGGCATCTCAACTGATATGCAAGTATTAGAGAGAATTATGAGACTGAATGGATCACTTCACTTATCATCTGATTAGTGCATAGTTTTATGATATCGATTAAATGAAGAACAACAAAATTATAGGAAGCCATATATAGCAATTTGACTTTTCATGTGTTGTCTAGTTTTTCTGGTTGCAAGAATTTTGACTAAATCATTTATCCCTATCGTATGTAGGTGTGCTTCCGTTCATGATAGTGATGATCGTATATGTCATCTATTGCAAAATATGTATTTACCAAAGGCGCAAACCAGCAAAAGTGACAGAACTGGGAAGTGGGAAGAACTCAGACTCAGAGTTTCTGACATATAGAATGGATAAGTTTCTAAATGATATAGAATCAGAAAAGCCAATCAGATTCACATCACATCAACTAATGCGTGCAACAAACAACTACTCCACCATGTTGGGATCAGGAGGTTTTGGATCAGTTTATAAAGGAACATTTAGTGATGGAACTGTTGTCGCAGTGAAAGTTCTACGTAGTGGCATTTCTGACCAGAGAATAGAGGATCAGTTCATGGCTGAAGTTGGCACAATCGGAAAAGTTCATCATTTCAATCTGGTTCGCCTCATTGGATTCTGCATTGAAAAGGATATGACAGCTTTAGTTTATGAGTACATGAGCAATGGTTCTCTTGACAAATATCTGTTTAATGAAGAAAAGGCCTTAGGATTTGAGAAGCTTCATGAGATTGCAGTTGGAACAGCCAAGGCGATTTCTTACTTGCATGAAGAATGCCAAGAAAGGATCATCCACTATGATATAAAACCAGAAAATATCCTTTTAGACGATAATTTGTGTCCTAAAGTTGCTGATTTTGGTTTAGCCAAGCTTTGTAACAGGGAAAAGTCTTATGTCACAATGACAGGTCTGAGAGGGACGCCAGGATATGCTGCACCAGAACTTTGGATGCCTTTTCACGTAACTCACAAGTGCGATGTTTTTAGCTTTGGAATGTTGTTATTTGAGATCATGGGAAGAAGAAGAAACTTTGATGTGAACCTCACAGAAACTCAGGAATGGTTTCCAAGATGTGTTTGGAAAAAGTTTGAGAGCGAAAATCTGCAAGAGTTGATAAGCGATTGTGGTATTACAGGTAAAAATGGGGATGTAGCAGAAAGAATGGCGAGGATAGCATTTTGGTGTGTTCAGTACAGACCAGAATTGAGACCCACAATGAGTGTTGTGGTGAAAATGTTGGAAGGGTCCATGGATATCCCAAAACCTACGAACCCATTTCAACACTTGATGGAAGAAGACCTTCCAATAATCAAAGAAGCACAAAAGGATGATGTTAGCATTGATGTTATCTCATCTCTCGAGGTAACAAAATCTTCCATTGTATCATCTCTTGAGAGATCGATATAGATTTCCATCCAAAATCATAAAGTTGAACTCCTGTTGATATATGGCTAGTGATCTCATTCTGTTAGACGTAAGCCCACATTAAGACTAGCAAATTTGTGGTGGAATTGAATAAAGAGGAGGTTAAGGCATATGTAGAGGCTGTCAGCAAAGGAAGGGAAAGGCAAAGTCGTTAATTGTGTCTGTCTATGTTATATAATCCGAAACTGGTTATCAGTATACTTAAGCTGTGTATTCACCAACTGGGACATATGTATATATATTATACGATTACATTGTTCGTGGTGTTATGGTTATAGAGTGCTATTCTCATGCCGCAAGGGGAAATCGTCCGGCCAACTTTTTTTTATGTGTAAGAATGTTCTTTATTACATTGTTGGCTGTCGACAACGGCGTAGGCTTATACTTCTTTGGATTGGCCATTTTTCAATTAACTTATAAAACTCAATTAATAGTCTTGTGAATGAAACGGGGTAATTGAATACTTCCTCTGGTCCAAATTAATTATATGAAAAAGTTTTAAAACCCTATTTTTTTGGGGACAAGATTAAAACCGTATTTGGTTTCAAATATAAAACAAAGATGTGTATTGCAGTATGTCGAATGACTTCTGGATCCTGTCTGATTTCTTTTTCTGGTTTAGGGGGCTAAAAAAGATGTATTATATATGTTGCGGACTCTGGACCTCGCTTTCTCATAGTTTGGTTTGTCGTATTTGAATTTATTTAGCGGCCTGAGACAGCTCCACGTTCTGAACCACTTAAGATGCAAACATAAGGAGTGGAGGGGAAAAATTTTTATGAGCTTAATTTAAAAAATTGGAGAAGTGAGATTATAAAATTTTGATAAAAAGAAGATATAAGATAAAAGAGTAAGTAAGAAAAATCAATTAAAAGTTTTCAACCCAATTTCTTAAACCTCTTAAGTTGAGTTCATTTAAAATTTTTTTTATCAATCTCCTGCGCGGTGATTGTATGGCTTAGAATAGGTTGTTGCATTTGGGTATTGCATCTTAATGGGCCTAGAAAGCCCAAAATTGAAAGTCCTCAGCAAACAAATATAAAAGGCGAAACCAAAAGCAACACCTATAAAATTAGGTTTAATGAAAGGAACTAATGTCTTACAATCTAGCAAACCAATATTTGGATTCCCAATGAGAAAGGTGCCAAAAAATCAAGGTACTAAAAACCGGATTGGTCACTGAACTGGTTGAGACAGTGGGTTAAGAGTTAGTGGTTCAGACCGGAGTCAACCCGGAGTCAGACCGGTAATAACTAAAAAATAGTGACAATAGTGTATGAATTATTAATAAATTAAGTTATAAATAATTATTAGATATATTGATAAATGATATCCGTATATACTAGACCGAAGTCCTTTTAATGATTAATTGTGGCTAATTATGTTTAATTAAATTATACTTTATTTTATTATCTATTTTATATTTGTGAGAATTAGTCAGTTAAATAAATATTATAAATTTACTATTTAAGATTTTTGCACATATGTTAAATATTATTTTATTTTGTGCAAATCTTTAAATTTTAATTGAAGATTAATGATGAAAATTAATTGGATTTAGGTGAATTAATTTTTATTCTCTCAATTTTTTTTCTTTAGGTGTATTAATATAAATAAGAATTAGGAAGTTTAAGGATAGTTTTGTCATTTTAATTTTAAGATTAGGTTTTGGGGATGTGGTGGGGCCAACACATTAGATTAGAGGGGGAGGAAAGGAAGTATGAAGCGATGACTAGGAAGGAGAGAGCCAACTCCGTAGTTACTGAAGGAAAAAAAGTGAAAAGGACGAAGAGGAAGCAGAGTGTGAAGCCAGGATGAGATCGGAGAAGCACGCTGTCTCAAACTTGCAAGCCTTTGCCGCTCCCTCATTGTTTTGGCCGTCACTTTTAATTCTCGATCTCGCTCTCCCTCATGGTCAGCTTGTCGTAGGTTCCCTGCTTGAGATTTCGTTTAAGGTTCGCTAAATCTCTTTCAAGTAATATTAGGTTGTAGCCTTCAATTTCCGCCTTAATCATGCCTTCCCTCTTCTTTTTCCTCACTACGCCATTGTCGTCTTCAAAGCTTAAAACTAATTTAGACTTTTCGGCCATTCCATTCAAAGCTTAAGCTCTGGTCTGATGAAAAATAATAACCCGTTAAACCGCCTAACCCAACGGTTTACCCGGTCTATGACCGGTTTAGTCCGGTTTGCTCCGGTTCAGGAATCCTCCGGTTTAAGTGACAGATCGGACCGGACAAGTGGCCGGTTCACCGGTTTCTGGTCTGAACCGACTAGTCCGGTCCGGTTTTTAATACCATGCAAAAAATAAAGGCTAAAGCAACACAACAGGTTGAGAACCTGGGAATTAATCCCTTAAGAGTTGATTTAGTTGGCAAAGAATCTATTCATAACTTATAAAGTCATGAGTTTGAATCTCTTGTAAGCTTTTATTGTCCAACTCGCCTAAATTTCTTTTAATAAAAGAAAAACCGAGTAGTGTCCTAGAAAACCACAGGTAATACCACTGTGTGATTGAGTTGCCATTAAGCTTCACGTTTCGTAGTGGAGGCTATTACGTACGCACTATATGTTGAAAATTTTCAAAGTTCAATATATGAACATATGATAATAACATCCTTTTTTAAGGATTAAAATCCATAGATCTACTCATGTCACGCCGTCTGACGATAAAATCTGTTGCCATAATGTCTAAAGATAACTTCTTCTTCTTTTTACCTGCTCCACGCTCACCTTTTTTGACAAGTGCACATTAACATCACAATCCACTCGAGTGAGCAAAGTAAAGTGTTTACTTCAATTCTTCAAAGGTAGAGAAAAGTAGTACAAAAGCAATCCCACCATATATCACTAAACCCACTACAAGGCAATTTTAATTGTCCAAATTAAAGTTCCGCTTTCATGGCTATAAATATTATATAGAAACACATAACCCAATACATAGCCAAAGATTACGCGGAAACAAAAACTTTTCAGAGACTTGTGTTTATAATAAGTTGACTTATTATAATACAATGAAACTCGACAGCCTGTTCCTTACTGTCTCATTCCCTCCTTCTTGAATTTTTAATCTCATTCTCTAAACCATCTTCATGGGCAGGATTCGGAGCTGTCCTTTGCTTTGTGCTTTTGAGTTTAATTTCCAACTTTAACAAACTTATTCAGATTGCTCAGATATTGCGACTTCAATATATATTTTTTGATTCAACAAATCCTGACATTTCTAATTACCTAGCAATGTTGTAAGCACTATTAATTATTAGGACCTCAAATTTTTCACAAGCGCGCACACACGCACACACACATATCACCACCTTATCACTCTCTAACATATTGCCTAAAAAGATAACAACATGAGCAAAATATACTGTATCTTTTTATTTACTAGGCTCTTGTCAGCTCCCACATTCATTAAACCAAGTTAAACAAAAACTTCTCAAAAAAGTGCCCTCTATTTCTGTAGGAAAAATTATGTTGAGTAGGTTGATATATGCCTAATTTTAATTATTTTCTTGGACATGATGCAAATCTTGTAAATTAACTTCATTTTGTTGTGGTATTCACAAGACTTTGATGAAGATAGTCGTTCGTTCAATGACAATTTTCTCTCAAAAATATTTCCATTTTCTATTCAAAATCTATAAAATTTTCGATTGATTGTCAAAAAATCAGAGACAAAAAAAATAACATTGAGAATATTAATAAAGGTTAAGGGTCAAAAATACTCATAAAAATATACCAAAAATTTACACAACACCATGAACTATCTTTGGGTTCAAGTCTACCAATCAAAATTTAAAAAGAGGTCAATAATGCCAGCGCCATCAACATCTGTTTTTTTAAGCAATGGGACCCACAATTTTTTTAATGAAAAACCAAAATACCCCCAATGAAAAAAGTTAAAGGTAAAAAATACTCATGAACTTGTACCAAAGTTCACTAAACACCATGTAATTTTTAATAAAAGTACAGAAATATCCAAATCTTGAACGGTTATTGCATTAGAGTGTGTTAGAGATTAATAATTATAATAAATTTTTATTTCCGCATCTTTATAATTAAAAAAGATTATTAATGTTTCTTAATAAATTTTTTTCTTGATCAACAATTTTTTTCTTTTTTTTTAAAAAAATTGGCCGATTTTTATAGTTATTATATTAATTGTTATGGCTCAAAATATTTTAATAGGATAAATGTTATACATAATCGTTAAATATTTTTTCTAACTTATCATATTTTATATTTTAACATCATTATTGCTCATCCCAGAGTGGTTTAATTCTAGAAAATTGTTAAATAAAGTTAACAAAATAAATATTTACATTTTAATCCTTTGATTAGTATTCATTTGATATTTTTCATATTTTTAATTCAATTTTAAAAAAATTACTTAACTCCAGAAACGAAAAATTAAACGAGGGTGCTCTAAAGGTTAATTTAAATAAAGAATATGAATCCATCTTATAAGAGGGTAGGTTTTTTTCCCTTAAAAAGGAGATGAGCCAAAAAGACCATCCGCACGTTAAAAGGAAATAGTGATTTCTTTTTTTTTACTAGGGATATTTTGGTACTTTTATTAAAAATAGTGGATTCTATTATCAATAGTGGCTTTAAATTCTCTCAAAGAATTAAATATAATAAATGTAAAAAAGAATTCAGATTAGTTGTTAAATTTGATATCATAGACTGAAGGATAAACATAACTCCATGTATTGTTGGTACAAACAACTTATTTTTTAAAGATACCTATAATGTCTATTAAAAGAAAAGATTGGGAATATAAATAGCTTATATTTAAAGAGCAATTCAATTTAAGCTTAAATTTTTTTACATGAGTTATTTTAATTATAAAAATTTATTATAATTAATAATCTCTAACACAATTTAATGCAATAGCCTTTTGACATTGAGATATTTTTATACTTTCAATAAAAAATTATATGGTATTTGGTGAACTTTCGGTAAAAGTTCATAAGTATTTTTTACTCTTAACTTTTTTTTTTGTTTTAATTGAAGGTATTTTAGTATTTTATTAAAAAATCATGGGTCCCATCGCTAAAAAAACAGATGTTAACGGAACTAGTATTATTTGACCTCTTTTTAAACTTTGATGGTAGATTTGAATTCAAAAAAAGTTCATGGTATTGGGTGAACTTTTGGTATATTTTCATAGGTATTTTTAACCTTCAACCTATTAATAAATTAAAACATTATTGTACATGACACAATTATTGTAAGGGAAAAAGGACATTCATAATGGATCACAATTGACGCACAATCTGGGGTTTCCTCCATGGGGATACGAATGCAACTATGCAAAATACCACACCCGGGGGGGGGACCACAAATAGTTCATTCTTTATAATAAAATAAGCAACTTGATCTGAAGTCTTTCTTAACAAATTAATATAATTCAGAAATGATTCGATCCATTTCCCTTGATCACCGCGGACAGTGGGTCCAACGCGGCCTTCAAATGTAGAGATGTTTTGTATAATGACATGGTGGGTGACACCTTGATCTTGTTGTGTATTGAGCTGAAACTTTTGACGAGATCGAAATATAAATTATGAAAAATTTCAATTTTAGTAAATTAAACAATGTTATGTCTTCTCGTAATGTTTATGGATATATATTCATATAAGACTCATCTTCGCTTCCTTTGCAGGTCCTCTACACAAATCACAAATCAATCTTCTTCTCCGAGTTTCCTTCATTGCCACAGAAAAGTCTCAGTCTCATCAGGTTCTTCTCCCATAACCATAACGTTTAGCTCAGAAACAATCCACTCCTTTTCCCCAGAAAATTCATACATTTATACATACATATATATATATATATATATATATCGCCAGTTTCAAAGGAATTACTTCTGCTAAGTAGACACTTATCATCTTGGCTTCCTTTGCAGGTCCTTCACACTATTTGCTTGTGGTTGGGTTGAGTTTCATAAACCGCAAATCACATCTTCTCCAACTTTCCTTCGCTGCCACAGAGCAGTCTCAGGTTCTCTCATCATAATCACCATTAACGTTAGCTTCGAAACCGTAAAGCACAGTCGTTTTATTTCTCTTCTGAGTCCTGCTTATGCGTAAGGTCCGATTCATCTGGATTTTTACTATTGCTGCTCCATTTTCAAATTAGGGGCACAATAATCTGAATGAGAAATCCGCCACCGCAGATAGACCTCCGCTCAACCGTCTTAGATTTATGGAGGCGGCTGCACCTCCATATATACTCGCATCGGGATAATAAGTAAGATTTAGTTTTTTTACTGTTTCAATTATTGCTGTCAGTTCTCCTCATATTTTAATGGTGTGTTGAGGGAAGTTGTGGGTATATATTCAAAACAAAACATTTTGATTATTTGAGACTTCTATATATTTTTCTTGATGATGATTATTCCGTGGGTTTTTTGGGAAAAAAAAAAAGAAGAAATTTTCGAGTTTGCACTTTGCAGGTCCAATAATGTCTTTTTTATTTTTTACTTTTAAAGGTATTTATTTAAAACGATTGATGGTAATAAAATTAATTTTATTCTAAAATATACTCTTTCAAAATAGACTATAGCAAGGATGTGAAATATTGGGGAAAAGGTCTCCCCACTTCCCTACCCCTCCATTTCTATCAACTTCTTATCTCAACTATTAAAATTATAATTTGAACAGTTCAGGTTTCATATTATATAAAATATTTTTTATTATTTTTTTAAATTATTATGGCTAAAATTTAGTAATTTAATTCTATTTATTTTAAAAAATTAATATTTTATTCATAATTTATAAAATATAAAATTTGGATTGTTCAATTGCAATCTTATGGTTGAGATAAAAAGTGGAAGAAAATAGAGGGATAATAAAGTCGAGAGACCCCTCACTCAAAATGCAGTGTTTAATGAAAATTATTAAATTAAGAGAAAAGTTTGGATTACAAGAATTCTGACTGAATCATTTCGACCTATTGCATTTACCCCTTTTACCTTTATACCAGTGGAAATCGCTTTGAATGTACTCCTTCCTGGGGAGTGGAAGTTAATATTATCCATTCCTGCGCTCTGCTTGGGTAAGATCTACGTAAAGTGTTTTAAAGGTTAAAATAATGATGGAAGTTCTATGAAAATGATTAAATTAAAAAGGCTAAAACCAAACAAGGTTAAGCCACGAAGCAATTTGGCTTCAGTTTTTGAAGTTTTTTGCAAGAATTTTGACTGATTATCATTTGTGTTTTCCTTTTGTAGCCCTCCTCGTTTGGCGATCAATCATGATAGTGTTAAAACATCGAATAGAATTGGATAAGGCCAATAGGCGTCAAGAGTTTCTGACATTAACTATGGAAGAATTTCTGAGAAATTTGCAAAGAGAGAGCCCAATGAGGCTCACCTCAGATTACCTAAAGCTTGCAACAAATAACTACTCCACCAGGTTGGGGTCAGGAGGTTTTGGATCAGTTTATAAAGGAACATTTAGTGATGATGGATCTGTTGTGGGGGCAGTGAAAGTTCTAAATGGCATTTCCAACGAGAGAATGGAGGAGCAATTCAAGGCAGAAGTGGGCACAATCGGAAAAGTTCGTCATTTAAATCTAGTTCGCCTCATTGGATTCTGCATTGAAAATAATATGGCAGCTCTAGTTTATAATACGTGAGCAATGGCTCTCTTTACAAATATCTGTTTAGTGAAGATAAGACCTTAGCATTTGACAAGCTTCATGAGATCGCAGTTGGGATAGCCAAAGGGATTGCTTACTTGCATGAAGAATGCCAAGAGAGGGTCATCCACTACGACATCAAACCAGAAAACATACTTTTGGACGATAAACTGTGTCCTAAAGTTGCTGATTTTGTTTAGCCAAGCTCTGTGACAGGGAAAATCTTATGTTACTATGACAGGACACAGAGGGACATATGGTTATATGGCACCAGAACTTGTGGTGCCTATTAGGGCAACTCATAAGGTTGATGTCTGCAGCTTTGGAATATTGTTATTTGAAATCATAGCAAGGAAAAGAAACCTTGATGAGAGCTTCCCATCAGAAGTCAACAATGGTTTCCATTGAGGGTTTGGAAAATGTTTGACGGTGAGAATCTACAACAGCTGATAACAGATTGTGATATTGGAGATATACACAGAGAGATAGCAGAAAGAATGGTAAATATAGCTCTGTGGTGTGTTCAGTATAGACCAGAAAGGAGGCCCAAATGAGTGATGTGTGAACATGTTGAAGGCTCCATGGATATTCCAGAACGCCCTTCAAACAAACCCATTCAACACTTGATGGGAGAAAATCGTGGAATAACTGAAGCAGCACTAATGGATAATACTATACTACCTCCGGTCCTTAATATAAAGACCCTATTTGACTTTTATTTTTGTCCTAAATATAAACCCCAATCCACTTTGTCTCTCATATTTATACATTTTTTTCCAAAGTAACGCTTATAACAATGATAGTTCTAGTCAATACACTTGATTAGCAAGGATATTTTAGGAAAGACAACACCTATTTAGGACAAAATAACTACTCAACTTACTTCTTTAATCTTCTCAAATTAGTCCATTGGCTCTTATAATTAGGACCAAAGTAGTAGTATGGAAGAAGATCGCTCATCTTCTCTTGAGGGAACCGAATCTTTCCGCTGCTCTTGTGTTTGAGATCCAAATAGTTCCAAGTCTAAATTATTAAAAGAACAAAAAAACACATTTTTCCTTTAGATTGCATCTTCCCTTGGTTTAGAGTTCATTATCTCATTTGACCCATATCTAGTGACTTTGATTACATTGGATGTATTGTTTCTGCCTGTGTATATTTCATTTTAAATTTTTATCTTTGTTGTTTTGACGATTCTCGGCTAACAAATAATTTATCAATGAATTTGGGACACAATGAAACAAAGAGTGTGTCTGATTTTTCCTCTTCATACTGTCATTATTTGAGAAGATGAAGAAATATTTATATGTGAAATGTAATAATAATGCAACAAGTTGTATGTTTTTATTATTGCACAACACTTTTTTGTAATTATTAATTAAATAAATCACAAGATTCAAAAGTAGTCTAATAAGTACAAGGATATCAACTATGACTGTTTTTTCATCCCGAAAAAAAAAAGACTCTTTTATAAATCGTGAAATTCTGCAACTACTTAGATGCTAATAATGCTGCAAACAATGTGTTTTTTCCCAAAAAAAAAATGTTCCTATTGACAATCATTTATGAGAAAAACCTTTCTGGCAAAAACAAAGAGAAAAACCGATATTGTGGGCCTACAAAGCCCAAATGTTTTCCGCGCCCGAAGGATATTTTACATGGGAGCCCCTTCAATAATTGATATGGCCCAGCCGAATACCTTGCCATGGTTCTGCTTCCGTAGGAGTAGGACCAATATATCCGCACACTGTAACCAAAAAAGAAAAAAGATACACGCACACGCGCACGCTCTATATAAATAAGTAAATAACCATAGTGAACTACCAGACTGGGCATTGTGGTCAACAGTGGGTCCCACCAAGCCTCTGCTTTTCATGGTGGAGGCTGGCTTTTGCTGGCGTTGAAAATTTTCAAGGTTCCCCCAAACGGGAGTCAATATATCATTATATATAAAGGGGAAAAAATCCAACTGGACACTAAATTAGTTAGAAATAATAGTTTAAGGGTTGATTGATCGGATTAGAATAGATTAAACTGATATTATTAAAATAATATAATTTGATTAAAAATAATAAAGTACAGTAATATTAAGAATAATTAATAATAAAATACAAAGAAATATAACTGTAGTTTGATTGTAACAATGACAAAATACAACAATATTTAAATTTTTATCTTTACCATTCATTAATAACTAAAATTAACAATGATTGATACCAAATTATCATTAAATTTATTCAAATATATAGTAACTAAGATATTAAGAATTAAATATAAAAATAAAACTAATAACAATAATTTCTAAAACCCAGTTTTTACTAGTTCAATACCGATTCAACTCATAACGTGTTTGACACTCAAACCAGACTATGGACTGGGTTTTTGTCCCTTGATATATATGCCGCGCCAATAATAACATCCCTTTTGAAGGATTAAATTCTTTTTAAAGGATTATATATATAATTTAATTCTTTTTAAGGATTAAATTCCACATTTGCGTTTGTGTACGTGCTCATGTCACACGTGTGATGAGAAAATCTCTCACATTATACCTAAAAAGTTTAGTGTGATGAGTATAACGTTATTTTTGTCCCACACTAAACTTTTTGACAAAATCAAGTTGAGTGAGCTAGCTGCCTTTTTTATTTCTTTTTAGATTTTTTTTTCTTTTAATAATGCAATAAATTGATATCTTATACGCACCAAAAACAGGCTTTGCCTTGTTTTATACGCATATTATTGTGCGCTGATGAAAACAGGAAAAAACCTGCATGGCGATATTGATAGAATTATCTTGTGATTAGCATTAATCACTCATTTATACATATAAACACTCTTTAGATGATGAACCTAGCCTCTTTTATTTTTGCTCTCTTAATGGGTCACGTCATGATTGGATAATTTCGGTTTCGTATCATTGCTTGATTTTATTTTCAATTACTTTACAAAAAATATAAGCTACTATCTCATATCTTTAATATAAGAGCTAGATAACTAATTTGCATGTATTAAAAAAATTAGTTAGATTAATTATTTATAATAAATTAATGTTGTTTTTTTCTAAAATATCCTATCAATAATGTGCATTGAAATTAGGGATAATTAATATACAAGTCCTTATATTTCAAACCGATTTTTAATCAAGTCCTTATAATTTTTTTTCTTTTTATCATGTTCTTATAATTTCATTTGTTTTTAATGAGGTCCTCATAATTTTTTTCTTTTTTATCATGTCCTTATTGTTTTCCCTTATTTTTAAATAGGTCCTTATAGTTTTTATTCTTTATTCTATAAATAATAATATTCTATAATGATAAATTATTATAATAATCTTATGTTAATATTTTTTAAAATTTTTAGTTAAACATATATATTATTTATTTTTCAATTCTAATGTTTATAATTATAAAATTCAAATTATAATAATAAAATTTTCTAAAATTATAAATAATTTATAGTTAAGTATATTGATTATTCTGATTAAATTATTAATCTTAATGATTATATTAATTATTTTCTCCAATTATATAATCATTAATTTAAAATGAAATTAATTTTACAGAATAAAGTTAATAAATAATTTTTTAAAAACTACAAAGGACCTAGTTAAAAATAAATAAAACTATAAGGACTTGATAAGGGAAAAAATGGAGGGGCCTAATAAAAAACACGTGAAAGTAAAAAGATCTGATAAAAGAAAAAGTTTTATAGGGACCTGATTAAAAATCAAATAAAATTATAAGGACCCAGAGATTAATTATCCCTTGAAATTATCCTTTTATGAAAACTCCTTAATATGTGCAATCATCATAGAAATTATTTGGGAGCAAATGGATAAATATAAAAGATAAAATAAATTGGAAGCTTATACTTATATTAATTAATCTCAAACTAGTTCACTGTACAAATCCTATAATCTAGACTCCGATAGTTAGAGGACACTTAAATGAAGAACACATAAGCTAAATACATAAGTGGTATCAAAAATTCATGCTACTTTGACGCAAAGAATAATTCCTTTTTTCTTTTTGGCCGGGGCAAAGAATAATTCTTACATATATATATAAGTTAATTCATAAAATCTAATAAACTGAACCCTAATCACGGTACTCAACCCATACTGCACGCACGCTGGTTTTTAGTTCAAACTTCAAACCAATCAGGGATTATATATCAATCAGATCCTCAATTAAGGGAAAAACCAGACATTATAGGAAGAGTAAATTAGTACTACTATAGTATAAAAGCAGTCCCCTAACTAACCCCACCACAAGGCAGTTTTTGTAAGCACGAGTATTTTTCTGGAAAAAAATGTTTTTGTGTAAAAATGTTTTATAATTAAGAACGGAGGTAGTATCTTAGAGCTTATTGGGAACAGTGATTGAAACTTTTAAAAATAAATTTTCAATCATAATTTATAAAATATGAAATATGTATATGAGATAAGTTTTGTCTCTACTAATATAAATAATCGAAATTTTTTTAAAATAAAAAACAGACTCGTGTTACTGCGCGTGACGACAAGAAAATTTGATGGATAGATCAGACTGACTTGAATCCTAATAAATTTTATTAATTCATTTATATTATTATGTATTTTATGTTTACATTTTGTAGAAAAAATTTACCCCACCAAAAAATTGAAATTTTGTAAACTAAATATGACTGGACGCTGAAAAGTAACAATAAAATGTAAGTTTAATTATTTATTTGAGCTAGACTCATTGCCAGTCGAAGTCAAAGTTTATTTTGGTTTAAAGAAGGGGGAAATTACAAATACGCATGAAATACAAAAGTTAATAATAAGTCTCCTCACTTTAAATTATTACCAAAAGGTTCCAAGAAAATGTGATGCAGTTTGTAAAAGATATATTTGAGCCCTTTTGACTAATGTCGATCCTCCCCATTTCACCCGTTTGATTGTCCGTATCGACGTTAATATCAATAATGTTATTAAATTAAAAGTTAATATAAACTTTTGTCTCTAAAGTTTGTTTTCATTATTACTTTTAGTTTTTTAAGTTTCAAATTATAAGTTTTGATCACTCCCGTTTTTTTTTTAATTTATAATATTGATTTTTATAATCAATAAAAATTTAGATTATTTTGCCTATTGAAAACTAAAATCTATGATTTGAAATAAAATAAGAGCAAACTTAAAAGACCAAAGATTATATTAACCTTTAAATTAATATTAACACTTTTAATATTATTTTGTTAAAATAGTAATTTTTAATATTTAAAATGCTGTTCATATTCATAAGTACGTTCTTGTCCAATGTTCAAAGATCCAGATTATAAATATGCAATTATCGAATTATGAAAGAGACTTATATGAATATGAATAACATTGAAATACTAAAATATTAATACTTTAAACATTTTAACTATGTGATTAATTATACAAAAATATTAATTAATACCAAAA
>NW_021633461.1:0-28649 GCF_004799145.2 Neltuma alba
GAATACCAAAAGTTTGCTTATTAATTAGTTTTAAGCGGGTCAAATGTGAGAATTGGCCTGAACAGTTTTTCTCTTAAAAAAGAAGAGAAAGGTAAAGAAAGTAATAAAACCAAGGTCCAAAAAAAAAAGAGAAAGTAATAAAACTTTTTAACAGTTTTAATACTATAATATTTGAATATACAGAGAGAGGAAGGGGGGGATAATAGGAAAGGAGTGTCCTTTATTGAAGCGGGAATGGTAAGTTGCCAAACGATCACGTACTGCAAAGATTAGAGAAAAAGCAAGAGAGAGAAAAATATTAAAAAGTAAGTTCTGTGTATGAAAAGGTGAAAGTCGTGCGATGCCTTTTGCAGCTGTTGCGTGTTAAAAGCACAATATTGGTTTCAAAGGCAACTCTCTCTCTCTCTCTGTCCTTCTGGTCTCTCCTGCGCGTGCTCCTCAATCTCCCCCTCTCCCCTTGCCGTCTTCCCCAGCTTCCTCTGCGCGCGTCGTCCTCCTACTCTTTTTTTTTTAAAAAAAAAAAAATTCATTACAATCTTAAGCAAACAAAAAACAAACAAAAAACAAGTGAGAGATTAAAAAGGGAGTCAATCCAAAGACCACACACTCTCTCTCCCATCATCATCTTCTTTTCACATCTCTTTCTCTCCCTAAAACCACATGTCTCTCTCCCTCTCTCTTCATTATCTCCAATCTAATCTGTTGAGTCGAGACAAATTCCGCTTTACCTTTTATTCTTTTAAAATAAATTGGTGGACTATATTTTATTATATATATAAAAGAATTAAAGAAAACATGACACAAAAAGGAGAGCAGATTGCTCTGCCCAGAGGGCTTTTTCCAGAAATCCTTGCAACTGGTAGTACTTTCATCAATCAATTCTCTGTTCACTAGAAATTCTCTCATCCTCCCTGTCTTTCTTTCTCTTGCCAAGGAAAGAGAGCCCCTTTTTACTTTTTCCCCCAAAAAAAATTTTGTTCTTCTTGCGCCTGTAATTAAAATACACCATTAGCTGTGGATTAACCTTTTTCCAATTTTCACCACCCTTCAATTCTCTTTACCCTTTCCCGCGGTGATTTGTCTCGCGATATTTCTACATTTATTCCGACGTAGAGATATAAAGTAGAGAAACGAGAGAGAGAGAGAGAGAAGCAGTGGGGATGATCTTGTGAAAGAGGGGATCTGAAGTTTCCTTTTCGCTTTGAATTCTCAACTAGTTTTTTGGGGTCACACGCCTGGGCGGAGGGAAAGTAGATCCCATAGGAAAGAAACCTAAAGGAGATAAGCTATTACTTTCGTGATTTTGTTTGTGTTTGTAAAAGCTTCTCCGTGATTTGTTTTGCCAGCCTTGAAAATGCGATTTTGTCTATTATCGAAATGTTGTTATCTTCTTCTCCCCCCATTAATCTCGTTTTCTGGCTGGTGGGCTTTTTAGCTCAGAAGTGTGAATTTCACATTCGTAGCTTTTTCCATAAAGTCAAGTACCCCAGAAAAGCCAAGCCGAATCCATAAGATTCATTTCCGGGTTCCTTCTTCTTTTCTTCTTCTCTTCTTCTTCTCCTCCTCCTTTTTTTAATACCAGACAAACTATTTATCGTCTTCCCACATAAATTTTTCCTCTGATTTCGGTTTTTCCCGACCGGAGACTTTAGATTCTTCACAATTCTGATTGTGAAATGAGAGCCGGTCTTAGCACGATCCAGCAAACCCTAACGCCTGAGGCGGCGAGTGTTCTTAATCATTCGATCGCCGAAGCCGGCCGTCGGAACCATGGCCAGACGACGCCGCTTCATGTGGCGGCAACACTTTTGGCCTCACCGTCTGGCTTCCTTCGCCAGGCCTGTATAAAATCGCATCCCAATTCGTCTCATCCTCTTCAGTGCAGAGCCCTCGAGCTCTGCTTCAGCGTCGCGCTAGAGCGCTTACCGACGGCTCAGAACATGAGTCCCGACATGAAGCCTCCGATTTCCAATGCTTTAATGGCTGCGCTGAAGCGAGCTCAAGCTCACCAACGCCGTGGTTGCCCCGAGCAGCAGCAACAACCTCTTCTTGCCGTGAAAGTTGAACTTGAACAGCTTATCATATCCATACTCGATGACCCCAGCGTCAGTAGAGTCATGAGAGAAGCGAGCTTTTCCAGCCCGGCGGTGAAAGCCACGATTGAACAGTCGCTGAATTCGTCATCGCCGGCGGTCAATTCAAGTCCGATCGGATTGGGATTCCGGCCCACGGCTGTCACACCAGTTCCGACAGGGGCACCAGGTCGGAATTTATATCTAAATCCGAGACTTCAACAGGGGAGTTCCGTCCAATTGGGACAGCAAAGGGGTGAAGAAGTGAAACGGATTATCGATATACTGTTGAAAGCCAAGAAGAGGAATCCAGTGTTAGTTGGAGAATCAGAGCCAGAGGCTGTGATAAGAGAATTATTGAGGAGAATTGAGAGTAAGGAACTGGGCGAGGGACCTTTTTCCAGTGTTCATGTGATTTATTTGGAGAAGGAGCTTCCTTCCGATAGAGCTCAAATCCCTGCAAAGATTAAGGAATTGGGAGATTTAATTGAGACCAGAATGGGGAATTCAAGTACTGGTTCTGTTCTCGTTAATTTGGGTAACCTGAAGTGGCTAGTTGAGCAATCTGTGGATTTCGGAGTTTCTGGTTTGAGCAATATGCAGCAACAGGCACTTACAGAGGCTGGGCGTGCTTCGGTTTCAGAGATGGGTAGATTGGTGACGAAGTTTGGAGAAGGTGCTTCAGGTCGTCTTTGGTTGTTGGGAACTGCTACTTGTGAAACTTACTTGAGGTGTCAGGTTTATCATCCTTCCATGGAAAATGATTGGGATTTGCAGGCTGTGCCTATCACCACTAAAGCCCCTCTTCCGGGCATATTTCCGAGGTATTTCTTCCTTCTTTTCTACCTCAAATAAAGCTTAGATTTCCGAGGTCTTGTGGAACTATGAAGTGTTCTTCATTTAATCTCATCTGACACGTAAATTCTGTTCAGAATTTTAATTCTTGTTGATCAAAAACTTGGTCAATTTGGAGTTTTAGATGTTTAAGGCTTGTTAGTTAGTACTCTAATGATTTATCCACCCTCATGTATTCTGTTTAGGATGTAGAAGGATGAACGACATCTAGCTTGCTTCTCTCTCTATTCATGCTGTTTGAGTGAAAACTGAAGCCTTAGCGTTACAAAAATGGTATTTCTGTGTAATCATTTTTCATTTTCTGATGATTGTAGGATTGGGACCAACGGCATTCTTGGTAGCTCGCTGGAGTCTTTGTCCCCTTTAAAGGGCTTTCCATCAACTGCAATGACACAGCCTAAGCGTGTCTCGGAGAATGTAGATCCCGCTCGTAGGCCAACTTGTTGCCCACAGTGTATGCAAAGCTGCGAGAAAGAAGTGGCAGATACGGTGAAAGAGATTGAGAAATCTGATTCTGAGGTCAAAGCCGAGGCTGCTCGGCCACCACTTCCACAATGGTTGCAGAATGCTAAAACAAGCAATGATCAGACTCAGGTAAATCATCATCAAATGAGCCAATTGTTGCTTCCCTTTATTTGGGCAGGTCTCAGGAGATATAGATGGCTTAACTGTTTATTTTCGATTTGTCTCTAATAGAGTAATAGCCAAGAAGTGGTGAAGAAGAAGGCTCAGGAACTGCAGAAGAAATGGCATGATTCTTGCTTGCAATTACATCCTAAGTTTCATCAGCAACAAAACCTCAGTTCAGATAGAATGACTCCCTCTCCTTTCCCAATTGTGGGTCTGTACAATCCCAACTTGATGGGGCGCCAACTTCAACCCAAATCGCCTCTCAACAAAAATCTGGAAAGCTCTCTGCAGTTGAGCTCAAGTCCAAGGCCGATTCAGCCATTGGAACGGGCAGCCACTCCCCCCAGAAGTCCAGTAACGACAGATCTTGCCCTTGGGCAAACAAAGTCTGCCGATAACACTCCTGAACAAAATCACAAAGAGCAAGCAAAGGATTTCTTGGGCTGCATGTCTTCTGAGTCACAGGACAAGTTCAGTGAATTACAGAGCAAGAAACTACTTGATGCCGACTCCTTCAAGAAGCTCCTCAAAGGTCTCACTGACAAGGTATGTTGGCAGCATGATGCAGCATCTGCTGTGGCCACAACCGTGACCCAATGTAAAACGGGCAATGGGAAAAGGCGCGGTGGTGGCTCAAAGGGTGACATATGGTTACTTTTCATGGGTCCAGACAGAGTAGGGAAGAAGAAGATGGCAGGAGCTCTTTCCGAGCTGGTTTCTGGGTCCAATCCAATAATAATCTCTCTTAAACCACGAGGTGGGGATGATGGAGAATTATCAGATGTCCATCGTCGTGGTAAAACCGCACTTGATCGAATTGCAGACGCCATTCGAAGGAATCCGTTTTCTGTCATCATGCTTGAGGACATTGATGAAGCAGATTTAGTCCTTCGTGGGAGCATAAAACGAGCCATGGAACGAGGTCGCTTCTCTGATTCTTATGGCCGTGAAATTAGTGTGGGCAATGTTTTGTTCATCCTCACCGCAAATTGGTTGCCCGAAAACCTCAAATATCTGTCCACTGGCAATTCACTTGACGAAGAAAAGCTTACAAATCTGGCAAAAGGCAATTGGCAATTACGACTATCATTATCCAAAAGAACATCAAAACGCAGACCCAGTTGGGTTTCTGATGAAGACAGATCCACAAAACCCCGGAAGGAGATAAACGCCGGTTTAGCTTTTGATCTAAATGAGACCGCAGATGCAGAGGAAGACAGGGCAGATGGATCACTCAATTCCAGTGATCTCACAGTAGATCACGAAGAGAACCGAGTCCTTCATCATAGTCTAAGATCACCAACCATAACCCACGACCTGCTGGATGCGGTAGACGATGCCATTGTATTCAAGCCGGTGGATTTCGGCCTGATTCGCCGGAGTTTCTCAGAGACCATCACGAAGAGATTTTCTGTGATCCTCGGGGGTGGGATGTCACTGGAAGTCCAAGAGGAGGCGCTGGGAAAGATCACGGGCGGTGTGTGGTTAGGCCAAACGAGCATAGATGAATGGATAGAGAAAGTTTTGGTTCCGAGCTTTCATCAGCTGAAATCAAGCATGAATGGCGAGGAATCTTTTGTTGTCAGGCTTGAAGATGACGGAGATTCTGATACTCAGAGCTCGGAACATAGGCTGCCGACCAGTGTGAGACTGGTGGGTGCGGAAGGAAAATGAGGCGGGGACAAGAAGGGAATAATGTGTTTTTAGTCTGGGTAGAGATGTAAATAGCCACTTTTGGGGGAAGGGGTAAAGTCAAAGACGGTTAGAAGGATAACAGTGAAAGGAGAAAACCGTTAGGGAAAAATGGGGAACTCGAGGGATGTTCTAGAAAAAGGAGGGGAAAAAAAAAGTGATATATTAAATTGTTAAGTTTTGCGTAAAGTTATTGTAATTTTATAATCATCATAGGTATTTAATTATCAATTAAACGGATAATGATTTTGAATAAGATGACGGGGGGGCATTCCTGTCTTCGCGTTTATTCATTACTTTGAGGATACGCGTATGCCAGCTGCATTGTTATGTTTCCCAATCTTGTGGCTTCATTTTCTTCCCCTCGAGATTAGTCAGTTTAAAGTACCACAATTAGATATGAAAATGAAAGAATTGTTATGAAGTTCTAACTAAAAAAATAAGTATTCCAAAATTTTAATGATAAGAAACCAGCACGTTTTAAAACAGTAAATAACAACTGTTTATTTGTTATTAAAATTTACTGATTTTTTGGGACCTTATTGTAAATCATATCATTTCAACTTAATACTCAATTGTGGCTTGTCAAAAAAATGCAAACAATGGTTGGGAGGGTGTGTGTGTTCTCTGCTCTCTAGTGCTCTCAAGTATATCAAGTTCTTCCCTTCAGCCGCTGGTCCAAAAAAAAAAAACAGAGAGTATATCAAGCTCTATTGTTAATGGAGGATAACCGTCATAATTCATTGAGAAAACAAATAGGGAGATACCAATAATAAAAATAACTTGTATGTTCATATTAATAGAGAAAATAAATAGTACTTAATATAAGATTTAAATAATTAATTTGACTAGATTAAGGATACTAGTTAAATTAATTAATATGATATATTTTTCTTAAAGTACCATAACTATCTTTCTTAATTCTTTTTCTCTTTTCCCTACTTGATTATTATCGACAAACTGTCAATACGATTAATTTGAGAAAAATTAATAAACATATGAAGTAGGTTTTATATACAGAACCAACATTAACCTTCAAGTTAGGTCCTATATTAAGGACTGAAAGAGTATTTTGTTCGGCCTAATGTTATATAACCGTGTTAATTTTTTTTTTTTGGCTGCTCATTCTATCTCACCCTTGTTCTCTCTAAAAATAAAAATATTTTTGAACAAAAATAAATCCATTTCATGCATTTATTTTTAACTAATTTTAATCCGTTTTAATTTTAACTGATTGAGCAAGAAGCAATGATAAGACAGAACGAGGAATTTAGGGGTTTGGTTAGGAGCGGGGGAAAGAGGTCAGGTCAGCAGTGAGAGTATGTTACGTAAAAGAGGGTTTGGCGTGGGAAAGTGAGAAAGAAAGAAATGAATAAAACGGATTTTGATTAGTTTTGCATTGCTGTGTTGCGGTGTGGCCGTGATTCCACGTGCCATGCCATCCCCTTTCCCCTTTCTCCCTTTTCTCTTTCCCATAATCTGTGCACACAATATTAAAAAAAAAATTTAGATAAAAATCAAATCATATTTTTCAACATGTTTTTATAATTTACGAAGTAAATATATAGAGAAATTTATCTCATTTTATAAAAAAATATTTTTAAATCTAACAAGCACTTTCAAGTGTCCACAACTCTCATACAAAAACTTATGAGATAAGATTGAATTTTTACCCAATTTTAAAACTCTTAATTGTTGCTAGCTCCAACCTTTTTATAAGTTACAAATAGCTGCATTATATAAATAAAAAAATTAGTTAAAATACGTTGAAGATAATTAAATATGTAAGATTTTTTTAAACATGCTTTTATTTACAGAGAGGAAAAGTGAGCAGAACGAATAAATGAGAATAAAAATTTAAAAAAATATATACCAGAAAAAGATAACAAAAGAGAATAGAGCAGGAGATAGAATAAATAATTAATAAATAAAAAATAAAAAACATGTTAAATAATAGTCAGATGTCTCTAAAATATAGTAGCTTATAAAGAGATTAGGTTCATTTTTTTTTAAAAAAATTTATATAACAACATTATTATACATAGCAATTATTCAGTTATTAAATTTAGAAATGGAGCTGAAATTTAATTAAAAGTGGCTTAGAAAAACAATATATTATGTGCATTGCATGATAATTTTATACTTTGATGGATAGTAGCATATGTCCCCTACTTCCCTATTAATTATTTTTTTGGGTACTAGGCATGCCATCTAATTTGTGATTTAATAATAATAATATAAACGTGAATCTGTTTTATTCCGTCTCGTACATTCATATCAACTGGATCCATGTGGGACAACTCAACCGGCCAAAAACATTGAATGTTTTTTTTTTCAGCCTCTTCATAATTAGTTGAGTCCTTCATGAGCAAGGAAATTAATATCACTAACGGCTGGGTCATGTGACAACGAGTCTATTTCCCCCACATAAAATTGAATATATTAAAAATTTTATGGATGAAAAAAAAATTATATTTAGATGAATTGTTTTTAAATATAAAAAGTGTTTTTGACAAGTAAATAAATGTGCAAATAATAATATGATTTTTTTTTGCCAACAATAATATTATGATAATATGTTTGGAAGAAAGGACAAGTGTGGAACAGGAAAGTGAAGTGACCAAAACCAAGACAAATGCGGATGCTTCCTGTCCACTTTACATTCAATTCATTCACATGTGCACCCTACTTTTTTAGGTACCACAAATCTTTTATATAATTGATATTCTTATTAAAGTATTAATTATTATTAAATTTTTGGTAGAAGAATAACACACGAATATTTTACTAACAATATATAACCGTTTTTACCTTAAAAAAAATCAGACACATATATCACATATGTTGTATTATTATTTAAATGTTTCAATAATAAATATATACAAGTGGATTTTACATTAGTTTTCCCTTATTGATAACCTTGGCAGCTGTTGACTTTTCTTGACCTCTAATTTCTTCAACCTCTTGCACGTGTCCCCATTTATTTATTCTTTTTCTCTATACCTTCATGTGTCCTCATAGTCTAGCCACACAAAAATTTCCATCCATGCTCACAGATATTTCATTCCAGCCACACACACACAAGCATATTCTTCTGGTTCACAAGGCAGACAGAGTTTTTTTCCCTTAATACAAGCCACCTCATTAAATTTATTATATGATTCTATAATTTTACCCATAATTTATTATTTTGTAGACTGTCATTTTCAATATATATTAAACAGGAATAAAATTAAAGAATTATTAAATTTTGAGACGGAATTCAGGTGATTTAAAATCTTTCTTAATTTCAGTAAAATATGTTCATGAACAATGCTTAATTGACTGATGCTAGAAAAAGGAAAAAATAAATATGTATAGAGCTTATTAGTTGATGGGAGTTTCAAAGTAGTATATGGAAAATACGACCTTGATAAGGAATTGATCATCAATGAGCACGTAATTGTGTAGTACAAGTTAATTAAAGATAACTTAATCTTAGGTTATATAATGTGGTGTCAAGAGAATAACGTTCATCGTTTTCATTTTAGGTACATTGTATATTGTGACTTCTAGGCGAATACACAAATTTTAATCTGCAATTACTTGTACGCGAAACATATTGTAAGATCTAATTATGAAGCAATACAATGCAAGTCACTTTCAACATACTACCTGAGCTAATTGATTAATTTGAGAAAATTAAAGAAATAAGTTAGGTTAATTATATGTAATAAATATGTATTGTCTTTACTAAAATATCCTTGCTAATCAAGTATATTGGTTAGAACTACTATTGTTAGAAGGACTATCTTAGAAAAAAAATATATAAATATGATAGATAAAGTCGATTGGGATCTTATATTTAGAACCAAAATAAAAATCAAACAAAATCTAATATTAAGAACTGGAGGTAGTATTTTACATAAACCAAGAAAAATTTTACATTTTATTCATTCTCATTTAAAATTCAACAACTTTCGAATTTTATCTTTATTTAATATCCATTATACCTCATGCAAACAAGGTCAACACAATAATAAATAAAAGGTAAAATTATACATCCATGCCAAAAAATTCTCTCAATACCCTTTGAAAAACCAAAAAGTATCTTTTGTCACTGTCCTATAAATAAGACCAGAGGAGTAATTGTTAGTATTCAACTACATACAAAAATGAATAAATAAACAATGCTTTTCCACACGCACACATATATGAACATAAAATAGTTTTAACATTATTTGATGGAAATTAAAGGTAGGGTGATTAATTAACAAGGAAAGGTTATTGAAATTGGAATAATAATCATTTAATCCGAGTTTCGAAATACGACCGGAGGAGTAATTGTTAGCATTCAACTACACACAAAAATAAATAAATAAATAATGCTTTTCCACATACACACATGTATGAACATAAAATAGTTTTAACATTATTCGATGGAAATTAAAACTAGGGTAATTAATTAACTAACAAGGACAGGTTATTCGAAATTGGAATAATAATCATTCAATCCGACTTTCAGGAAATGTGATGAACGCGCGGACTAGTGGACTACACAGTAAAGCTTGCTGACTGCTAATTAATGGTACATTTCATTTTCTGAATAAAAATTCAGTTGATTAATTTTTGTATATGGGACTTGTCCAATTAATTGTGAGTTTCTAATTTCTATGGCTAAATAGAGCATTGTGTCCGGATAAATTAAATGGGGTGGATCCCATATCATCATTCATTACTCCGTATCCTGTTCGTATCATTTATTACATGTCGTGCCTCATGTGTGGGTTTGTGTGTCACAAACACTGGCTCACGATCTAGGGAAAAAAAATGAAAACATAAATAGACTCATTTTAAAAAATGGTCAAAGTTTGAACAAAAAAAAAAAATTACAATCAAGTCTCATAAAAAAAATAATTATTAAAAAGTCTTAATAATAATCTCAATAATTTATAATAACAAGTCTTATAGTGAGAATGATAACTTTTAAGATTTGTTTTTTAATTATTTTTTTAATTTGAGACTTCGTTAAAATTCTAAAAAAAAAAAAGGTCAAGTAAATTTTATATTCATAAACTATTTGCCCCCAAATCCTACGTGTCGGTAAGTAAAAAAATTGGGGTAAGGTACGAATTTTCTCACAAAATTTAAAATCATAATAATAATGTTGTTTCATATTGTTTTAAAAAACATAACATGGACTATTAAAATAGTAACATTAAATATTATCATTTTAATGGTAAGAGACAATATTACTATAATTTTAAATTTTTGAAGGGTAAATTTGCATTTAAAAAAATTTCAGATGCCTAATGTTTTAAAGTGAAAACTTTCAGAATAAAATTACATCTTAAACCAAAAAAATTAGTTGGAGGCAGCAAACATGCAAAAAATGCAATAAAGAAAACTATAAAATACTCTTATTTATTGAGAGAGAGTGTAAGAGAGAGAACTATCATGTGAACAGTTTACCTTGATAAAATGTAATGACATTAATAGGAGTAATTAAATGGAGTAAAATGAGAAATTAACAAAAACATTGGAAACAGTCTATAAATATCTCTTGCAAATAAAAATAAGTCATACTCAAAAATTATCTCTTATTAAAAAAAACCGAGGAGGGACTAATTAAAATATGTATCAATTTGTTCCCATATGCAAGTTATTTATACCTCATTCTCGTAAAACACAAAAATCATTGAATTGATAAAATTTTTCGTACTTGTCCTTATTAAAGAAAAGGCGTTAAAGAAAGTATATTGCACATTTTTTCTCATACATATTTTTATTATATTCAATAAGTATAAAGTTAAAAAAATGTCATTAATTACTCTACAAATAACTTATGCTCCCTCCAGTTCAAAATATAAACTAAACTTTATCTATTTATATTTATCAAAAAATTAGTTAAAATTAGTTTTAAATAATAAATATGTAAGGTATATATTTTTTTAAATATGTCTCTGTTAATGAAGAGAATATATGAGACAAAATTAAAAAAAAACTCATTAAATACTTAGATAAAAATAAATATTATCTTATAAAAAACCAAACCCTTCCAATAAAATTTAGTTTATATTTTGAACTGAGTATTTAAGAACATATTTTTTTTCTATGAGCAACTTATGTATAAAAACAAAGTGATAGTTAATACTCCTCCGGTTCTAAATATAATATCCTTATACACACTAGTATAAAGGTCTTATATTTAGAATCAGAAGAGTATTATTTTTGACAATTTAATTTGTACTTTAAATTGAAATACAAATTAAATTGGGGTGGTAGTTAAAGACGGAGGATGGTTGTTAGGAACAAAATAATGTAATAAAAAGGGCGGGGAAAGCAACAGTTCGAAGAGAGGAAAAAGGCCGTCTCTTGTCATTTACCGAAGAATCCTTCTTCCCTCTTTCCGCCTTTATGCTTCTGTCTCTTTCCTATCGTCTTCCTCCTCACCTTTCTCCTTTCCACACAAATTCCCAAACCGCTCCCTCCCTTTTTACTCTTTCTGTAATTTTCCCTTTTCACAATTAATATCTAGCTCTTTCTTCCGCCCATAATATTCTTATAATCCTATTTATAGATTATTTTTAACATGTTTCACATAGATAAAAAAATATTAAATCTTATTAAATCTTATTGAAAATTTAATAAAATTTTAATTTTATCCCTATTTAATATATATTATACTTCGTGTAAATAAAGTCAATATAATAATAAATAAAGAGTAAAATAATACATTCATATACAAAATTTTTCTCAATACCTTGTAAATAGAAATAAAAAGTGTCTTCTATTTCTACTCTATAGATAGAACAAGAAGAGGAGCACGTAGGACACTTTTTAGAAATAAATTTTAATCCACAAAGAGTTATTAATCAATATTTTATAATTTTACTCTTATTTATTGATGATATAAATGCATTGGATATGGACAGAAAGAAAAGAGTGGTGCCAGATATATTTCAATATACGTAAGGCCGAAATTTTTATAATTTGAGACGGATTCAATAAGTTAATATTCCTTTTTAGATTTTGGTGAAACGATTGAAAATGACTGATATTTTGAATGAGAAGAAGCATATTGAATTTGAGCATTATTAAACGTAATTAAATAAAATTCTCCCCACGTTAATCTTTTGATTAACTGCTTCTCTACACAAATGATGAAACCCAACAAGCGTATGTGAGTCCAATACCGTTCATGTTTTCGTCGTCATGTGTTTTCCTTCCTTTTGATTATAGTAAGAGGTGACGTGGCTATTAAAATAAAATATCAGTTTACCAAAACCATTACATATATAATCTTGTATGAGTGTCCATCTATTCGCTAGAATTTATAATTACTGACCAAACCTGTCGTCAGTTACGTTTTTGCTGTTGAAATTTATATATATATATATATATATATTGTACTTTGATTTGTATTTTGAGGATTTGACATCATGTGAGAAGAGGTGGGTAGTTAAAATAGTAAACTACGAAACGTGAATTAAGATTAAGAAATAGTATGTCGTGAGAAGCCAACATGCTTTTTATATAAACATGAATAATTTGTGTGTATGTAATTATATATTAGTGGAGGAATTGTCAAGGGAATCTTGAAAGGTCTTACAAGCATAAGGAATCAAATAAAAGCATAATTGACAAAATAAAAGGTGCATGACTTTGGACGCATAATAAGATAAGCGACCTTTATGCCAAAAAGCAAACAATAATTTAAAGGTAAAAACAATTCGTTCTTGGCGGCAACTCCCACTTGCAAATATGTTTATTTGTCTCTCTCAATTTCTTTTGGCGTTTAGCAGTAAATAATCATTTTTTTATATGTGGTGACTACGCACGACCCGTTTTATATCATACTATATATATGCATATATATATATTTTAAAAAAAGTCGATGCATTATTCATTAGTCATAAGAAACGTACGGCTTTTAATTAACTTTTGACCTAAATTTTGATCGCCGAATGATTTATATGACAAAATATGAGTGCAGGCAGAATTTGAATGGGGGCTATTTTATATTAAATTTAAGTCTTCCATATTTCTATAATTATTTTCCCATTAAATTTGTAATAAAATATTTATCTCTGATTTTTTTAATTTATATACTTCACGTATCATTTATTACAAAATCCAAAGTGGCTTAAAAGAACATTAAAATTAGTTTAAAATAAAAAATATATAGAAAATATATTTTTTCCTCAAATATACCCTTATTTATAAAGGAATAAATATATAAGAGAGAGTAATAATTAAAACAATAATAAAAGAGAATATATTGAAAAATTAATTAAGAATAAGATTAGTAAAAATGCATTTAATGTTTAAAGAATATTAAAGTGGATTTTTTTTTTGCCAACAACACCAAAGCGGATCTTATAAAAGAATGGAGCAATTAAAAATTTTGGATCTAACAAAAAGGAAGGGAGTATGAATATTCTTGACAATACAATTGTTTAATTATGTAATATCGAATATTATACAATTACCCTGCGACATTATTCACTTTTTGGTAACATAAAAAGTTGAAATCGATTTCATGCAAGTGAAAAAGTTAAAGCTGGGAATGAGCGTGCATGTGAATGCTTTGTTGAATCTATTTATCCTCCACGCTTATTCCTCAAAAGTGCGCGAAGAATCTTCAGATAAACTCAGGATGATGAACATATACATCGTCGTTTTCACTTTTTACCAGAAGAATAATAATGCCATTATTTATTATGCTATATAATATATGATCGGAATCCGAGGCATCATTTTATTTTTGTCTGATTTCTGATCTTATAGTGATATACCACCTGAAATCTGATCTTATGTCCCCTAATAAGCTCTTCTTCTTTTTTTTTTGGGTAATAGTACTATTTTAATGCTTCAAAACTGTTGATGAAATCCAAATCAAATAACACTCTTTCCCTACTGGCCAATTCTATTTCAATTTCACCGCTTCAGTTCTATATATGTACAGTTATAATGAGGAAAAATTAATCTAAACATTCATCATATAGTTTCATCTTAATCAGATTCCTGCAATTTCTTTTTTCACTAATCACCTGAAATTATACGGACCTTATTAAATATCAGGTGAAACAATAGGAATTTGATGAAAAGAAGAAAAAACTACAGAACTTTGGTTAAAAATCAGGTAAAATTAATTACAGTCACGTAGATTAATTTTCACACACACATATACACTACTTAATTCCAAAAATAACATTAGACCTTGAATAGGTTGAATCGTAAAGATGTAAAACTTTTTATAATAGCGAAAATGTTTTTTTGTATTCATGACACTTGCGTTCAAAAGAAACAAATGTAGAATCACTTAGAGCATGTTTGGATCTCAGTTCGTAGTGCCAAAAGCTCATTGGGAAGAGTGAAATTGAGGTTGCAAATTGAGTTGGACAAAAATTGTTGTTTGGCTGAGCTAGCTTTTCTAATCAACTTCTGGCCTTCAACTTCAATTGGACTCAACGGAGAAAAATTTGACTTTTCAAACTGCAGTTTCAAACAGTAATTATTAAAAATGAACATCTCAGATTTACCCTCACATTTTTTTCTCTGTTTCATCTCCTTCATTAGCATAATAAGTTTTTATTTAGACCAAATGAATTTTAATTTATATTCATGTTTGTCTATTATGTATATTTAATTAATTATCTATAATATGTTTTCAAATTTTTCTTCGTAAAAAATATTTTTTTTATAATTTCACAAATAAACTATTTATATTTTATCATAATAATTTAACGTATTTTTTTAAATATTATCACATTAAAAACATAAAATTTATAACACTATTATTCAATAAAATTTATATCCTTTTTAGTCATTTTGTAATTAAATTAACTTTTTTATTAATTATCTAAACAACTTTTAATTTTTTTCAATTGACTTTTTAAAAATACCTATCCAAACATATCCCGACTGACAGCTAGAAATCAGTTTTGACCAATACAAATCCAAACATACTCTTAGAGATTATCGGATAAATTGTACTCTTAGATCTGAGTCGTGTGTGTGAAAGAGAGATAGACGAGGAATAAAAGAAAAACGCGTAAATATAATGAATGAAGTGGGCGGCCAAATGAGTTAATAATGTAATTGGCAGGGCATTAAAGAGGCTGGCAGGTTTCAAATTGTCTTGAAGAAGAGGAGAAGATGGATTTGGGTTTCGTTGTCAAAGAAAGAAACGCGTTTTTGATTGATTGAATTTGAGCGAATGAATGAAGAAGTGTGCATGAATGAATCACATATCTGTCACTTCGAAACCAACTCCAGTATCAGCAGCAGTAAAATCTAAACCATTTCAAATCAATCTTAATAATTTAGATTTAAAATTTTTAACTAATAATTTTTTAAAAAAACTTATAATTAAGAGAATATATTTATTTTAAATTATGTACTTATTAAAAAATATTTTTTTTAAAATAAAAATATTAAATATCAAATTTTGATTATTCATATTAAATTTAAATAGTTAAGTTTAATAAATCTCGTAGCACTTCATAATATTACGATGAGCATTAAAACTGTTCATGACTCCTCTTTTCTCTTTTCTTGTCTTCTTTTCATCTATAAAGTCAATAAATTAGTAATTGCAAGACGTGGCTGAGCCTTCCATGACGTGGCCTTCCATTATGCCCTGTCGGCGCCTCCCCTCTCTCTATCTCATCTCCTCCCTCCTCAACATTCTTCCCTTCCCTCATGTCAACATTATTCTTCTCCTTCGTATTCACATTTACTGTGGGATTGTTAATTTAAATGAATATTCATCGGCATTTAGATCATGCCAAAAAAAGTTTCTTAGAATATAGGAGCTTATGCCTCCTAATATGTTGTCATTACCCAGACATCGAATTTTTCGACTATTTCTCCTTCTCTTTTTGAGAGATGTATTTGTTGTGCACTAGAGTTATACCAGTCTAAGAGTCTCTTTGGGATAACGGTAAAAATCATTTATAAGTACGTTTCATGTAAATTGAGATAAAACTCTTCTCACATATTTATCTCATATTCTGTAAATCACGATTGAAAAGCTATTTATAAGTTATTCTAAATAGACACTAAATCTTCTGTGATGGGTTTTGATATTGTTTTAAGTTCTGATAGCCTCTTCAATATTATTTAGGTTTAAGCAGTATAAACTGTGTGTGTGATTGGAACGAATCCAAACTCAATACATTCTCTCTCTTATCCCTTCATTTTTCTTCACACACACACATGAAAAATGATGAAGATTTGGTTTGTTTATATTCTAAACTAAAGGCACTCACAAGATTGAACTAGTTTAGAAAATGCACGAGCTGGAAATTAATAATGAATAATTCATGACATCATACTTATGAGAGTCGGTTTCTAAATTTTGTTAAAATTGAGTGTGGGGGATATGATGTAATAAGACGATAATAATTATTTAATCGCACTTGTGAACAAAAATGATGATCCCAGAGGTGACCTAATTTTTATACAATCTCCTTTCCAACAGTTTCCATCACTTCCATATTATTAAAGAGGGTTTTTGGCACTAGTGGCTGCTGCTTGACTTTACCTTCAACAATTTCCCATGGTCCATTTCAACCACTTAGTATAACAAAAATTGGGGGAAAGAAAAGAAAAGAAAGACAACTCGCGAAGACAAAGAAGAAGTGGATCCACGCGTGATGAAATAATGAATCATTACTTTTTATTTGTTTTTTGTTTTTTTTAAACAGACTAAAAGTTGATGGAGACGGCTTACCCATGTTCTGCCTTTTAAGTGTACTGTGTTGCAGGTCATTTATATATCTGTCATGATTTGATTTATTTATAAACGAAAACAAAAAAAACTTAAGAAAAATTGTAAATAAAGACTCTCTAATATGTAAAATTATAATTGAGGATCCTGAATTTGAAAAACAGCAATTAAGGATTGGATCTTACTTTTGTAAATATGAAATATGGGTAAAATATCTGAAATGTCTCTTAGTCAAATTATGATTTGATCCGCTAAAGTGAACTTATCATTTCTCATAGTTAACTCGTCATTTGATATACTTTTAACTAAGTTGCTATTTGGTATACTAAAATTGTCATTTACTAAAGTGAAGTTGTCATTTTCTATAGTCAACTTGTTATTTGACTGATAGGAATTTCAGACATTACACCATGATTTCACATTTACAAAAATAGAATCGGGTTTTTATTTGTTATTTTTCAAATTAAAAGTCCCAAATCATAATTTTACATATTAGAAGGTCTTTATTTATAATTTTCTAAAAACTTATATCCTTTCAACCTAGGAAATAATTTAAACTCATAAATGATATATCTTTCAAAAACCAGATATTTATTAGTAATAACTTAAGAATCATGCAATGGATACTTCACACGCTTTCACTAATGAATGATAATTGTGTTACTAGTCAACTACAAAAATCAACTTTCCCTAAAGTTGCTTGGAAATATCGTTCAATAAGTCATCTGCACATAGTCAAAGCTTTCCCATTAATTTAGCTGTACACTTTAATTTGATCGAAATTAAATACTACTCCGATCCTTAATATATGACCTAATTATTGGTTGGTTTTAATCTTAAATATAAAATCTATTTATTTATCAATTTTCTCTAAATTACCCATATGGATACACCCTCAACCATAATCAAATAGAAGAGGAAGATGAGGTATTAAGAAAGATGATTATGGTATTTTAGGAAAAACATGTCACATTTCTTATAATTAACTAACATACCTAACTTTCTTAATCTAATCAAATTAGTTAAATGGGTCTTATATTAAAGATAAGAGGAGTATACTTTTCGTATCCTATTTATAAGTCATTTTCAATATATTTCATACAGACTAAAAAAATCTTAAATTTCATTAACTTTTATTTAAAATTCAACAACCTTTTAATTTTATCTCTATTTAATATACATTATACTTCATATAAACATAGTCAATACAATAATAAAGAAAAGTTAAAATTGTTTATCCACATAAAAAATTTCTCTCAATTCCTAAATTAGTTAAGTTAGTTATTTATAATAAATAAGTGTTTTTTTAAAATATCTTTGCTAATCATACGTATTAGCTAGAAACTATTATTTAATGAAACATTTAACATGTACAACTACTATAAGGATCATCTTAAAAAAATAGGTAGATAAAAAAATAAAATAAATTATAATCTTATATTTAAAACTAAATTGAATACCAAACTAACTTTTAAACCAAAAATCGAATGCGAAGACAAAAGGGCAATGGTAGTTGAGCAGGCTGTTAACATGCTCTCCTTGTGCTTAGCTCTTGTACTGTTGTTAAAAGCAGATCAGAATCCATAGTCATCGTCCCAACGCCGACTGATGATAACTTTTTTAACACGCATATTTTGTTTTTAATACTTTTTTTAAGGTAAAATAAAGGTAACTTTACAATGAGCCGGAGACTAATTCTTTTTGGATTTAGAGCTGTTAAAGAATAGGGGTGTGTTTGGATGAAACCAAACCGTGGTTTGAAAAAGTGATTCTGGAGAATAGATTCTGGAAAAAATAGATTCTGTGAAGAATAGATTTTGTAAAAAAGTGATTCTGAGAAGTGAGAGTGTTTGGATAGTTGTTATCAGAAGCACTTTTTATATATACAAATTACTAAAAAAAAAGACATAAGTTAATATGATAATTACAGAAAAAATAGATTTTATGATATATTTTAATTTGAAGAAATAAATTGTTAATAATATGTTTTTTACCAACATAATTAATAATACATAAGATAATATAATTAATAAATAATTAATGTCTATATATATTTTTAAATATAAGATTAAATATATTTATAAAAAAATATGTTTATAAAAAAAAATAACAAGATACATATCATATAGGCCCTCACACTCTTCCTTTTTTCTCCAAAAGCAAAAAATTTTGCTTTTTCCAAACCATGGTTTTGACTCAAAACCATGGTTTTGGTTTTTAGAGAGGCTGTTTGGATAGCATTTTCCCCAAACCATGGTTTGGGTCCCCAAACCATGGTTTGGGGTGCTATCCAAACAGAGCCTAGGTCTCCTAACAAATATTTTTTGAAATTTAAACCTGTGTTCTCCCTCTCATAGAGGTGAGAAGGCTACTACTTCAACCAATAGTTTATTGGTTATTTTAAATACATTTTAACTAGACAACCATGATTAAAAAAAAACTTATACATATTCTATGTTCTTTAATGGGGTCAATTTATAAGAGGTTTTTTGGTGTATTCTGGTGTATCATTCTTCTTCTTGGCACAACCTTGCTAAGAAAGAGATATAAACCCTATGATCCAGATTGGTATAACACATTAAAAATGAGAGGGTAAAAATTGAGATTGGAGTTAAAAAAAATATTAAAAAGTATTTAGTATGAATAATTTTTTGTTATACGGGATCAAACAATCTCATATAGGTGAGATTAGAAAATACCACATCCTCTTATGATATTGTCTAATCCTAATAGTATTTCTTAATTATATATAAATTTGTTTAATCCTAGATAACAAATAATTATTCATATTCAATAATCTTTTAACATATTTTTTAAATTTTAATCCCAATCCTTATTTTTAATTTTTAATATTTCGGACTGTATGTGTTTAGGGTTATAGCTAAAGCTTCTGCCTATAAAGGCTAAGGATTGTGTTGGAAGCAGCACTGAGCATACAATGAATCAACTTTTTTGCTGTCTCACCCTCTCAAAAGGCATCATCCTGACACCCACCTGAAGCTATGCTCCTCCCCACTTCCTAAATTAGCCCCCCTTTTTTAATTTATATCTATTTTTTAATCTTATTATTACATAAAAGGTAAGCAGCTTTTGTTCGGCACTCGCCCGATATTATTCTTCACCCTCCTTTATTAGTTCACCCGACCGACGTGATCTATCCCTTCATTTTTTACTATTCATTTCTTGCAAATTACTTCATCTAGGAATAAAGTTATTCATTTTAATAAGGCAGGTTTCTATGGGCTTTTAAAAATCCCCTAAAAAGCCAGTTCAACAGTCTAAAAGCTAATTTGAGTTAAAAAAAAAAAAAGTATGTCTAGATTGGCATAGGAAACAAAAGAATTTCTCTCAGAGGTAGACTTGAAATCTCATTTAAAACTTTTGAGAATTACAAAAGTTAAATGGGTATTCAAACAACCTTTTTTTAAGCAAAATTTATGATTGAATTTTATTTTAATCTTACATAATACAATTATAATAAAAGTTATTTTTATAAACGTTATTCCAAATAACCCCTCAACTAAGAAAGGTTGTGCGTGTTTGTGGGAAGTACATAAAATGGGTTTTTTTAAAAATGATTTTATGCGGACTTGATTTGAGTTAGTGGGTAATATTGAATATTGTATAATACTATTACTTTTATATAAGAAAATGAAGGAATATCGGATGAGAATGGAGGCAGAACAAGTAGATGACAAAGAAAGGACATGGCTTTTGATAAGTTTCTCGTCTTTTGGTAGAAATGCAGGCTTTTATAGCCCCATGCTTACCTGTTCCCCCTATGCCACTTTACATACACAAAAATATATATATGTATATGCTTTGCTAAATTAACAATTTAATCGGCTTATTTTATTTTGTTTTTTTTTTGTCGTTCACTTGACCTTTTTTGATTCTTCAAAGTTGATGAGTAAAAGTGGGACCCCATGGTTGCACGTCTCGCCATTGAAAGTGACTTTTTTTCTGATCAAAACTACTCCACAATCGACCACCCCTTTAACCAAAAAAAAAAAAAAAGCGAAAGAAACTTAATTCTAAAAAGTTTAACTTTTGCATGTGTAGTAGGTACGGCATGCTTGTCATCATTTTTATAATGTAATTTTGCATCTGCATGACATCATTATCATTATTATGGTAATTTTATATTTCGGGAGATAATTATGACCACTTTGATTATCTCGCAAGTTAGAAATCAAGCATCACGACCAACAACTCTTGCATGTGACAAGCAGCCACAATTGTGTATCTTCAGCTTCAAAGTTGCCTGCTTGTTTGGTTGCTTCTTTTCCAATTCAAACTTCATCTTATTATAACATTCCTATATATCACCCTAAAAAGGCAAAAGGCATATAATAATAATAATATTATAATAATAATAATTAAAGTGCAAAGCTATATATAGCAGAAGTTGATGATGCACATATGACGAGAGGAGGATATTGAGGGAAGGCGACAAGAGGGAAAGGAACATGCACAAACTTCCCTGCACTATCCAATCTTGATAGACTTGAATTAATTAAATTCAGTATTATCTCTGATCTCACCACCCACCAAGTTTTGGCCTTTTTTAATTCAAGAGAAATAAAAGTGCTCAGAAGATGGCATGCCAAAAACCGGAAGATTTTTTCTTTCTTAAAATGAGAATCTAATAAAACGATGCGTGTCAGAAAGGGGCAGCCTTCTAAAGCTGGCAAACTTGACCAAATATGTAGGTTTGGAGTTGGATTGGATGCCACGCAGGTTCATGTTGTCCCATCTTTCTTCAACGTTGGGATCTCTCTTCTTCTATCAATGAGGTTGGTTCTAACACACCAAAAAAAAAAGGTAGTTACTTGTAACACAACCAACCAAGATTCAAATCCCTAATATAAAAAATATTTATATTTAATATCTGATAGTATTTTAAATAGGATTGATTTCAATAGATTTTTTTTAATGTTTGATTGTTTGTCTTTTCATAAGAAGATGTCTATGTATGCTTATTAAAAATGGATTTTTTTTTTGGTCTTCATTAACCCTTTTAATATAAATTTGAACCAACTCTCTTGTCACTTACAGTGGCCACATTCTTTTTGTCTCAAGGCTCTCGAACTTACTCTTTTTTACAGTTGTTTTTGTCTTTTTGATTGATTACTCAATGCATATAAATATATATATAAATAAAATATGCTGACACAGTCAACATATTACTCCTCAGATCCTTCATGTAGAACATAATTATTAAATTAATTTTGGTTCTAAATGTAAATCCTATTTCCTTATTTATTAATTTTTTCTAAATTAATCTTAATGACACTTCCTCAACATGATCAAGTAGGAGAGGAAAGAGAATATTAACAAAGATGATTATGATGTTTAAAAAAACATATTATATTTTTTTATAATTAATTAATTTATCTAATTTTTTTTAATATAATCAAACTAGTTAAATATGTCTTACATTACGAGTTGGAGGAGTATTTTGTTTTTCTTGTTTTGTGGCTGCAAACACCTAATAAAAGCTTGGGCTTGGAGCCAAGCCCATACTGATGGGTGTTCAAGGAAGTGTGGCCTTATGAGCCCATTCAAGGCCCATATTTGTTAAATTGGGCCAATGAGGGTTACCAAACACATTTTGGGCATTTCATTTTTGAGAGGCATGATGTTCTATCTGGATCTAAGTCCAACAAGCTAGATATGCTTTAGCATTTTAGATACAAAGGCGGGCCGAGGGATGAGGATGACCGGTGATGTGAGGTACAAATAAATACTGAAAGTTTTTGGGGAAAAAAAGAACTTAGAAGTTTGAAAAAGGTTTTAAATAATGAAATAAATACTGGTTTAAAACACTTAATTAAAATATTATAATCTAATATATTCCTCCAATCCTTAATATAAGACCTGTTTAACTAATTTGATTAGATTAAGAAAGTTAGGTAAGTTATTTAATTATAAGAAACGTGACACATTTTTCTTAAAACACTATAATCATCTTTCTTAATACTTCATCTCCTCTTTTACTTGATTATGACTAAGGGAGTATTTATAGAGGTAATTTAGAAAAAATTAATAAATATAGAAATCGATCTTATATTTAGGATCAAAACCAACTCAATAATTGGATCCTATATTGAGGACTGGAAGAGTAGTAAAATATACTGCAAAAAAAAAAATTATTTCATTAATGGTTGCAAAGATTAAAAATAAAACTAAATATATCGAGTAGTGTTGGGCCAAAAAAAAAATATTGACAATAATATCTCAGATTTGACTAACACTACAAAATGAGTATTGAGGGAAAAACACAATTTAACACCAAAAAAGTTACATCTTAAATCATAAGCAAGCTTTGCATATTCATTCCATGTTTCTATTAACCAGAATTAACATGATTTTACAATTATATATATATATATTGTCAAAATGCGTTATTTGTTTTCTATGCGTAATATATAATTACATATATTATGACGATCGTTGTATTATTCAATTATCATTTTCTTTTCTTGGAGAGGACGGATTCGTGATACAGGATTACAGGGCATCCACAGGCCAAGAGAAGCGAGCTTCGAGATAAAAATGGTGATAACGGTCGGAGAAGCTTCTCTTTCTCCCCTCTGTTACAGTCGTCTCCACTGCAAAAACTCTTATAGATTCAGAAGTTGCTTCGCCCGAGCTAGTATCTCTATCCAGAGAAGACCCAACAACACTCACTCGTGGAATCCTGGGCACCTCTCAACCAGGTAGGTGCACTGTGCCCATACGTCCCTCTCCTTCCCCTCAGGAGTAATCATTTCAGCTTTACCAATAAGGTTTTTGAAATGTGTATCAGTCATTTAACTAACTGTGTAACTGATTCATAAAGCTGGTGAGGGAAGATTCCATTCCACTGGACCAGTTCCCCCCCCCCCCCCCTTTTTTGGGTTCTTAGTGTTTCTTTATACGCCGAAATTGAGCTTGAGTGTATTCATCTTGTTAAATTGGATGGATCTCTGGAAGAGACCGGTTTGTAAAGGGTGACTGAGTTTCCAACTGTGCATAATTGAGCGGTTGGTATCAAGCATAACTGGAATTTAGCTCTCACACGAAGTAACAATTTAGCAAAAGGTGTACAGCGGCTGAGCATGTGCTAGTTTGCATTTCCAATCGAACAGGTCTAATTCAGTGTGGTAGAGTGAACCAATATAAGCTGGAGATATATTTCAGAAGCTAATATGATTTTTCAATGTGTTCAGCTGAGTATTAGTGAAATATGGCTAATGTGTAGTAAGGGAGACACTACCTTCATTACTCTGGTCGGAGGTCTGGTGTTAATATGGATAACAACCATAAAATTCCTTTTGGCATTTTTTTATTAACTGTAGCTATTTTAACGCAATTTTGTTGACTCTAATTTTATGCAGCAATGACGCAGCAAATTTTGATCCCTTGGGTATTAACTCGGATTTATCTTCTGGTCTGAATTCTTCTTGGGAAAATTTGGTGTGCCTGTTTTCACAAACGTTTCAGAGTTCTTCGAGTACTGAAAAGGGAAAACCTAACTCTTCCAGAGGTGTAGCAGGTTTCTTTCTTGACTTTAATCATTGAGTAGGTTGCATTTGTGTTCAAGCTTACATCTTTTAGCTAGTAATTAGCACAATTTGTCATTGGCAGCTGCAATAGAGGATAGTTCAATTGATTTTGGGGACTTCTTCAGAGGTCCATTACCAGGAAAATTTCTCAAGCTTTTAGGACTTCTTGCTTTGTCTAGGCTCGGTGTATACATACCACTGGGTGGGGTTAATAGGGATGCTTTTGTTGGCAATTTGGACCAGAACAGTTTATTGAGCACTCTGGACTCTTTTTCTGGTGGAGGTATTGGCAGACTTGGGGTATGCTCCCTTGGCATTGTCCCCTTCATTAACGCCCAAATCGTGTTTCAACTTCTTGCACAAGTATATCCCAAGCTGCAAGATCTTCAAAAAAGAGAAGGTGAGGCAGGAAGAAAGAAAGTTCTTCAGTACACACGATATGCCTCAGTTGGATTCGCTGTTGTACAGGTCAGGAACTTATAGTATAAAATTGTATGCCAATTTTGGACCTTTATTTCATTATAAATAAATAACCGACTGCTTTCCTACTAAAATTCCTTAGTATATAAAAAATGTAAGTGGGACATTTATGATCATCCAAAGGAAAATTATCAGGACTATACTTGAGAGAATGACTCTTGATTTCTACTAATCATGACATGACTAAAACAGCAGGTGCACAAAGGATAATTTGAATTTGTAACTAGGATAAAATAGCACAGTGAAAAGTAAGAAGATACACTGAGGATCTTTTTTTCCCCCATTTGATCGTTCAGCCTTTATAGTTGTCCCCTTATATGCCAGGGTGAATCTGGTAGTATAAGGAGATAATTGTTTTGTCAGTGCCATATTTAGCCTAGCTTTCTTGTCCTGATATGCTTCCCTTTATTTTCTTTACAGGCAATCGGTCAAGTACTATACCTACGTCCTTATGTCAATGACTTCAGTGCACAGTGGGTTCTATCTTCTGTTGTCTTATTGACTCTTGGATCTGTATTTACAACATATATTGGTGAGCGAATTTCGGACCTAAAACTTGGGAATGGCACATCGCTTTTGATATTCACAAACATTATCTCCTACTTGCCTGCCTCGTTTGGAAGGACATTTGTACAAGCATTTAATGATGCTAACTACGTTGGACTCATCACCTTGATTGTGTCCTTCTTTTTGTTGGTTCTTGGTATTGTTTATGTTCAGGTAAATATCAGTTATATTGTTAGATGTTAAGTACTTCAAGGCAGTAAATAAATTTTTGCAATTGATTTCAAACATGGCTTTTCAGGAAGCAGAGAGAAAGATTCCTCTTAACTATGCTTCAAGATACACAAGCAGAAGCAGAGGACTTGATAAATCTGCTTACCTACCCTTTAAGGTTTTCCTCTTTCGCCAACTTCTTTTATCGAGTCCCATGACTAATTATCTAATTATATATCATCTAATATATTTGGTTATTCATGAAACTTGTTCCTTGTAATCATTTATGCTTCAAACTATAAACCTTTTGCCCATAAAGAGCTAAGCTCACTAATTTAGATTGTCTTGTTTGTGCCTTTTTGATTGTCAGGTAAATAGTTCTGGAGTGATGCCGATCATATTTTCTACGTCATCATTAGCCCTTCCTGGTACTTTGGCACGTTTCACTGGCATAAATGCTCTGAAGAAAGCTGCACTGGCTTTGAATCCTGGGGGTATGTGGTGCTTTTATTTTTTTGCTGTCGCCATTATACAGAACTGGGATTTAGTGCATTATCAAGCAGAGATTACACACACACACACACACTAATTAGGATGCATAGACATAGCAAGGCCTTGGCCTTGCTGTTGGCATCAAAGATGTAATTAAAGTCCTATCAAGTTCTGTTGCCCTAATATTTGACTGGATATTAATTTGCAGGTTCCTTCTATCTGCCAATGAACATCCTTTTAATAGGATTCTTCAACTATTATTACACTTTCCTACAACTGGACCCTGATGATTTGAGTGAACAATTGAAACGTCAAGGTGCATCAATTCCACTTGTCCGACCAGGAAGAACTACAGCCATCTTTATCAAAACAGTAACTTTCTGCCTTATCTGGTTTCACTTTCCATTATAACTATACTGATAGATCTCTCTGCTTTACTTAAATTATTTTGAAAGAAATGCGCCGTAGCATGCCAAGAAGCTTTAAGTTTGTACTGGTTACTGTTGATGCAAACTGGTCAGATTTTGTGTTTAAACTAAACTGATATAAAAGATTGCCTGCTAATAACATCTCATTAGCCAAAAACTCTATACAATCCTATCCTACATATGATTCCCGTATTTCCGTTTAACTAGCCTCAACCCCCTTCTAAACACATGGAATGTAGAAAAAATAACTTATCACAATAATTAATAATAAAGGTACTTCCATTCTACTTTTATAATGATGATTGTAGTCATATCACTATGAAAATCAAAGTTGAAACTATCACTGATCAAAGTTCTTGCATTTGTCCTAGCTGGCAACTGTTAACTTTATAGCTGCTTTTTTATGAATAACGAATGAGCATTCTGCCCTTGAATCTAAACAGAGGAGTGAATCAGAATAACAACCTTCTACTAATAAATGCTTGGCTTGGGGAACTAAGAATGTCATCAGGAAACAAATTCATGTATACTTTAATCATATCGCTGGTTCTGTGAAAAATTAGCTCAAGCACCTATGCGTCCGCCATATTCCTTGCAGCATAATACTTCAATGCCTCAGAAGATAATGTTCTGACGTTTATGAACTGGCTAAGTTTTGACTTGAAACGCTAATGTTAACGAAACTCTGTTAGATTCATTTTGCCTTTTTTTGGGTGAACATCGTTTTACCGTCTTTTAATATATGTTTTGGAACAGGTTCTTAGTCGAATATCAGTTCTCGGTTCAACATTTCTGGCGATTTTAGCTGCCGGACCAGCTGTTGTTGAGCAGGTTACGCACCTGACTGCATTCAGGGGATTTGCTGGAACATCTATTCTTATTCTTGTTGGTTGTGCGACAGACACAGCAAGAAAAGTTGAAGCAGAGATTATATCCCAGAAGTACAAGAACATAGAATTCTATGACTTCGACAAGTATTGACCAAGAAAAAAGAATTGTTGTTACTGAAAACACGGAGGTACGACACATGAATTTGCAAAAAGATATGCTCTTTGATTTAGGCTTGTAAATAATGCTGTAGAGCAGGCATGCGTCATCTTTTTCATACTTTTTTTCTTGGTAACTTTGGTTCCTTTTCAATTTACAACAATGGTAACCAGAAAGGTAAAAAGAACATCTTCTCCGGAGATTGATCATAAAATCGATCATGTTGCACATCCTTTTTGCATTAATAACCACCAACATAAAGCATAAAATCTTATGTAGATGATGTTAGAATTCGTTGCTTATGGCCAGACTGACCTAACGATCCTTGACGAGATCGTTGCATTGTGAGGAATTGGAGAGCTATCATTCGATTATTATTATTTGAAAAATTTTTATTCCTTTTTTATTCTTACTAATATTATTAATTATTAATAACATAAATCATAAACGAAATACAATCATAACACACCTTTCTAGAAGTTTATTTATGCCTTTTAGGTTGGATTAATTAGATAATAGAATCAATAACGTTATTGGTGTTTTTATCTTATTACTACCTCCTGTCCTTTAATGTAAGATCTTGTTTGAGTTTTATTTTGGTTCTAAATATAAAACTAATTCATTTTGTCTCATTTATGCTTTTTTTTCCCTCAATAGTCTTCTAATAATGGTAGTTTTAGCTAATATACTTAATTAGTAAGAATATTTTAGGAAAGACAATATTTATTTATTTCAAATAACTATTTTAACTTATTTTCTTTAATCTCCTCAAATTAGTCAACTAGCTCTTATAATTAGGACTGGAAGTAGTATCATATTTAAGCAAGAATCTCGGTCAAGAATATAGATCTATTCTAATATCACAGCCCTCGAAGCAGGCACTTTATGTTAAGATTACAACAATCCCAATAATATGACAATTATATCATAAAAAATATTTGACGAGTTTTTAAAGACAAACGCTCATTTGGGCCTTGCGAGAACTAGTTTAACAGGTTTGAAATGTACAGGTTCTCTCTTTTAAAAAGAA
>NW_021633462.1:0-39431 GCF_004799145.2 Neltuma alba
ATTAAGGCATAAAATCAAGTTTCAAAGAACAATGGAAGAATACTTAAGCTTTGCACCAACACTCAGCTTCTGTGAGTCTAATGCGCCTATTTGTAAGGAATTCAATTGTTTATGTGTTTGGCTAAGCATTTTTCGAGAACAACTGCAGCAGCCGACAACTACATGATGCCAGGAGTTGTATGCAGTCGGAAGACAGCAGATCTTGTTCTGCTGTAGAAAGCCGTTTGTATCATACAAAACCTAATATAGATTCGGTGGTTAGTTAAATCACAGGAATAAATCCAAGACTAATTCCATGGTCCCCATTCGTTAGCAAAATTTACAGACACCTCGTGGTGTCGTGGTGCATGTCTTGGTCCAAATCCAAGATAGTCTTGTGCTGGTGCTCATCACCACGATGAGATCAGAACCATACCAATTTGAAGTTTATTTGTAATTTTCAAAGAGATATTATCTTTATTTTTATAATTCTGCAACTATAAATAAAAAGTTATGAAAAATCTCACAATATATAATATTCAATATGGAACTCCCATTTTAGGTGGTGTTTAAGATCAAAACCAAGTTTTAGAAGTGCTTTTACGGTATACGAAGCAAATATGTGAGGATATTGCCTTGATTGGCGGAACATCTTCTGAAAAGTATTTTAAGGGCATCCAAACACCCCCTAACTCTGAACTGTCCAGATTCATGCACATCACAGGTGATGAGCATTGAAACCATCTCCATACGTGAGATGGCAAAAGGAAAAGCTGGAGTTTAGCCTAACTCTATACCAATTGAAGCAAAACAAAATAGAATAATAAAGTAGAAGCAGATAACTATTAGTAAGACAAATAAATTAAAAATAAAAGATAGTTAACAAAGGGATAACTCAAAATAAAATCAATTAAGTTTAATTCATAAATTTATCCTTAATTTATCTTTGACCCTTATAGTTAATTTACAATTGTAATTATAATACATTTCCCTCATTATGTCATCCTATTCTATTATAATGTAGGGGGAAAAGGTCTTAAACAAACAAACAAAATTTTCAGATTTAAAAACCATGTTGGCGTTTTCAAACTATGTACTTTATTTCAATTACTCAATTCTCCTCTACGTCATAGAAGAAACAATTGTCCATGTAGCATTGCTTCTTCCACCACCATCTTGTTCATGCGTTTTCCACAGGTTTATTCAAACATGTGATATCATAGTCCCTCTACATACATGTTTTTGTTGCTATTTAGGCCTACAATCAGCCAAACTAAGTAAACTAAATCTACCAGACTTAAAAAGAAAACTATTAATCTAGACATTTTTAGCCACTAACTTTCGTAGCTCCTTGAAACTGATGCAGCAACTAACCTCTCCTGCAAAGTGACGAACACCAAAAGCCCCCCCTCTTTTCCCCCTTAAAGCAAGGATTAGCATTCAGGTGCTGTTTAAGTTTGTTGGCAAATGTGAGATCAGTGGCCTTGGGCGAATTTGATTCCTCATCCAGCAATGAAAGTATCCCCGATGGTTTTTCTACAAAATTCACAAATCACTACAGGTTATATAATGACAACATAATTTACAGTAATAACGTAAACAGCCAGCCCTGGGACCTTAACATCTATGTTTTTGCAATAATCTGCAAAAATGCACCATGTGTGGATCTTAATGTAATGTAACCAAAACCATAAGGAAGGGCCATTGCCCGTTGAAGCGAGAATGAACATCAACATATAGAAAAAGTGAGCCATAAGTACCTTCTCAAATAGATCCAAGCACTCTTGATTGTCCCAAAATCTACTTTAGTCCAATGAACACCGTCCATTGCATAGTTCTCTGAGACAAAATAATAATAATAATATTGCAATACCAAAAAGCATTAAAAAAAAAAAAAAACAAATGACATCACGAATTAAGCATGCAATATGAACTCTACATGTCAAATAATTCCTTGATAAGAGATAAAAATATACCACAAGTAACATGCAACTATAATAGTTAAGGTTAATCATTACAAATTTAAAATTGATAACATATAATATATTGTGAAATTTGATTGATTTCACTCCAGCAAAGCTGTTTGACCTCTCTGCCAGCAAGACTCCCTTAAAACAACCACAAGTGAAGCACCAGAGACAATCCATGAATATAATCCTTACCCATAACATATGTAGAGGGCAGGAAGACACCCTTGAAGATGCAGGGAATTGCACTCAAGAAGTTGACATTGCTTAGTTTAAAAACAATTTTTCATTAGCTATGTCTCTACTAGCAATTATTGATGGAAGTCTTTGAAAATCTCCTATTTTCAAACAATGAAATAAGCATTTAAACCATTCAAACGTATACAAGGACAAATTGCATCATTTCATTTGCATCGACACTCAATATCCAAGAAATTTTAAACCCCTATAAATACTAACCTCCTGCTCAAGTTTAAATATATGCCGATTGAAATGTTGTTTGAAGCCTCTCATCATCAGCATAATTCACACAAAATTGTTCAAAGCTGTTTTTCTGAAAGTCAAAACATGAAGCCATTATAACAACAGCAAACATTAACTGATGCAACAGTAATCACATTATACAAGTTGCAGACCTTGAATGACTCAAACCCACAAATATCAAGAATATTTATGGATCTCCCAGTATGCCTTTTTGCCAGCTCCGAGTGAATTGTTAATTTTTTCTATGAGCCACCCAAACAAGCTTGCATACATAAATTGTGCCAATGCATCTCTTTTTTCTATTGCCTGAATAAGAATTTTATTGAGCCATCAAAAAAACGCTGAATATAGTCATGTAGGAGCTCCAGAAAATTGATTAACGTATTTAATGTATGGACCTGCTTCAATATTGATGAACTTCGAGCAATAGTATCCTTGCCATCTTGGACTTTACACACAGATAAAGTTACCATTAACTCTTGAGAACTGCAACCTATCAGCATGGCTGCACTGGTGACAGCTGCCAAAAGAGATATATTTATGTAAGTCACTTGTAAGATGTAACTGACACGTCATTTAAATTCTTGCGTTACTATGTCAGCCATATAGTCATTGTGTACCACTTCAAATCCTCTCCTGCTGCTCAAAACAGTACCAGACATTGTTTATTCCGTACAAAGCATCACATGGAAAGGATCTGTTTAAGATAGTCCCCCCACCTCGCTTTTAAGATTATCTTGTCTTTGTTTATGTCTTGGATTGGAACAAATTACTATAATTCGTCCGCGTCTACGAATCAATCGACATTTTTCACAAATTTTACGAACGAGGCTCTTATTTTCATATTTGTTATTCCTTAACTGAATTCCAAAAATTTTCTTTTTGGCATAAAGTACTCAAATATTCATTGCCATTAAAAATCCATGCACAAACAGCACAGCATAAGTAACACAAAGCTTTTGATCATACTTCATCATCCACCACCACAACATGATTTTCATTGTCAGATATTTGAAATGATACATTTCCAAGCCATAATATTGCAGCAAGGGTTTTAAATACTAGTTCTTGATCCTCTTTGCAAATTTGAACAACATCCAGCGCATTCTAAGGAAATAGCAGAGAGAGAAATGGGAAAATTAGATAAAGATATCTTAGGAGGACAGAAGCAAACTTGAAGAGGAATTGATCGTGAAATGAAGTGTTCAGAATTATACCAGCAGGTTATTAAACATTTTAGCATCATCAACACCATCTATTGTCATACAGTCACTCTGATTAAGATATTTATATTCACAGGCCTCTCTAAGATTCAGCTTCTCTGCACCAAAAAATAAAGTAATCTTGAACATGAGTTAAAATATCAGGTATTCATAAATTCATTTAAGCTGATCAAAGAATTACACTGCAGAGGAGACATCACATGATAAATGTACGCGTGTGTATGTGTGCAAAGAAGCTCACAATGGAAGAGAAAAGTACCTTTAAGACCAGGTAAAGATCCAGCACAAAGTTGATAAAAGATGTGATATGACCTCTCACCACTGGTCAGCTGAACAACTCTTGACTGCTCACAGTAGACAATGAAATCAGGACAAACAGCAGATAGATAACATAGTTCCACCCTTAAGTTCAAGTAAGGCATCCAAGTTTACCTTCTGTAACATGACTATTAGTTACCATGTTCCATTTGGCAAATTGCAAAGTCAAACCCACAAGAGTAAACAAGTTAGTAAGCTCAATAGAAAAGGATATAAAAAAGGGGGGGAAACACCGTTGCACTGACACATCAACATGCTTACAGGTTTGAATTTTAGCTCCACATATTTTCCCAGCTGCAGTGAAATGAATCTCAAGTAACTTTCCCTGCTCCGAACAAGCCAAAATATGCATTGATTAAACCTCTTAGCCTTTGGAGAAATTAAAGCCATTAAACAGCAAAAATTTTATGGACACACAAATCAATAAACCTTTCAAGCTAAAAAATTTCATAGAATATTAGCACTGGTAAGTTCCATTAAAATGAAAAGAAACACAGGAACTTACAAATCTGCTAGAATTGTTGTGCCTTTGTGTTTTTGCATTCCCAAAGCTTCTAGAATAAAATGTGTCTGAAGGGCTTTATTTTCTATGCCACAGCTACCACCACCCAGAGCAGCCAAATATTGCAAGGCGATTTTGGCTGTCTCTGTCTTCCCAGATCCACTCTGACCACTGTAGACAAAAACTAACAATTATTAACAATACACTGATAATCCTGTCTTATGCCTGCTAAGACACTTAGAAACTATTGATCGGAGCAACATCTTTTGAGAGAAATACACGCAACAGAGCCCCCTATGTACTGAAACTGATATGGAGCTTACCTTATGATGATGGACTGATTTACTTTGTCTGCAACAGACAAAAATCAATCAGAAATCCTTTAAAAACGTAACATTCATCCCACAAGTGCAGGAATAGAAATTACAAAGGACTTAGAAAGGGGAATTCCGTTCACCTCTCATCATCTCACTATAAGCTGCATTTGCCACGGTATAAACATGTGGGTCAGTCATGCATCTCTGACTATAAGTTGTGGCGTGATCATTTCCACAACTCTGGACATCTTTGAAAGGATTGAGTGCTATTAAATGGGCCCTGCTTTACTCTATATTAAAAAGCACAGGAGCATATGAGAGAGATGGACAGTAACCGCAGAAAAAGAATGAGCCAAAAGCTGTACACATACATAAATCATTCCTTGAGAATATCTAAAACGAAGAGTGTGAAGAACTGATGGCTCATTCAGATAAATCAGCTGCATGAGATCATTGACGCCTTTTAAAATATCAGGATTAGCTGGTAGGAGCTCTGATATGGCCACTTTCATAACCTACAGTAACAACACGATGGTACAAAAAAATTTCTCAACTTGCAAACTCAGAAACACACTATTTTTCAACGACACAGAAGACCTACAAACTTACATTTCCATTTGTGAGTAAAATTGAAGCAGCTTCTCTTGAAGTTGACTGTACCTTTCCTAGTCCCCAGTGCCGATTTGGTTGCCTACACCACACATGAAGTTTCTGGGAAAAGAACCGAACACAGAAATGAACATGCCATAAAAAATGTGTCTATCAAAACTAATAGTTAAGTGTCAAAGGAACAAATGGGTTGCTGAAATATAATTTCAAATAGAAAAAAGCTGCGACTATACATCTAAGATTCTCGGCAAATATTTCAGACATAACTTTAATATCTTCTAACAACTACACTTTCCATATATCGACTGATGGAGCCAGCATTTCCCACTAGATTTTTCTAAAACAAATAGGAAGACACCAACGAGAAGACCACAAACAGAAAGGAATTTGAGAGGAAAGTAATGTGTTCCGTAATCTATGCCTAAAAGAACACAAATTGACGCTGCCATCAAACATAAATGAATAAATGCCCCGAGCGGAAATCTGATCTGATCAATAACAAGGTATTTTGATATTTCTCAATATAACCCATCAAGCCTCTCAGCATGATTAACGTGATTAGAGAAATTTGGGCTTACATCTACAGGTCAATCACCCCATACAACTAAGAAATTATATTTCAAATATACTTTCCATCAACCATGGTAACAACCATATTGTCTTTCAACGGATTGCTTTCTTTTAAGCACCACAACCTTTATGCAATGCCACTAGAATTAATTGTTTCAAACAACTAAATGTGAGTGTTATCTACTAACATGTAACAACCACTCATAAACTCAGTCGTTGCAAGATCATAATAATTCTTTTTTTTTTTCCAGTTCCCAGTTACCTTCTTGATGAAATAGGTAACGTTATCATCCGAGTGGGATTCTAGACTCTTAGATGATATTTGGTCGCTCTGGTTCCCTTCTGATGCGAGGGCGTATGGCGATTCCACATCCCTCTTCAACTTCTTGCTCCCAAGGCTTCCGTTTATCTTGTGTCCCAAATCAACTGTATCTTTCCGCTTATTCTCTTCGCTCGCATCATGAAATCCGTTCGCAAGGCATTCTGTCTCACCAGGATCTCCATTAACCTTGAAGTTTAAGTTATTCGGCAATGACCTTCTCGCGGAGGGAAGCCGAGCTTTGGAGGTCGGACGAGCTGGCAATGCCGGCGGCAAGTCCTTTGGCTTATTCTCCTCTTCCTCTCTCCGCTGGAGCGATTCAAGCATTACCTCTAGCGAACTTCTCGCTAGCGAGGATGGCGATGCTGATAACATCATTGTTAGTGCCACCAAGACTCCCAAATTCGAATAAACTTTCCAGATTTCCACTCAAATTCTATAGCCAACTCAAAATCACTACTTCTCTTCAAATTCCACCAGCTAAATGCTAAATAACAGCAAAATATAAGAACCCAATAATACTAATCCGCTGAATTAACTTGGAAACCGAACCCACCAAACTGGTAGAAGAAAACTATTAAGAATGGCAAGCAAGTAACAAATTCGTTATTTCTCGCAGCTTCCAAAAATTCTCTCGGAAAGCCTAATCATCAAATCAAGAAGGTGCACGGGTTTCCATCACTGAAAGCGTAAGTTACGAGGCTGAAGAGTAAGGAAGGCAGGTTGAGGCTGTTTCGGAAAGACCAACCTCCTCAGACTCGAGAGAGAAAAAGGAGGAAGCAGAGACAACAAAAACAGGAACAATTTAGGCAAATTGTTCACTAATCTGGCTTTTCTTTTCTTTAAATGGGTTTTATCCCGTTGAATCAAAAACCTGCTTTTCCTTTACGAACTCACACTGAAGGAAGATCCTTTGTTGTCGTTGCTGGGGTTGTCGCCTTTGCTTTTGTGCCCAGAAATTCAAATTTTCTCAGTTGATGTGGCAGGCCACACAGTTCGACATTCGTTTCTTAAGAAAACGGTTTGGATCGGATACAAACAATAATAATTCTAAGCTACGAATAAAAAAATTGGAACGTAATGTGGAAATTTTCAAATCGAACGAATAAAATAATGAGTTGGATAAGCGTACGAGTGAAACAACGTGAGAGATCAAATGCTACTGTTCGATAGTTGTACTTGTGAAGTAGAATAATCTAAAGGAATCAATTATTAAGGACTAAATATTTGAAGTAACTGCAACTCTATCACCCTTCTTAGATGACAGGAGTAGATTCCGGTATTGGAGTTTCATTGTTATTACTTTCATTAATTACTTTCTCTGAAGGATTAACTTTTTTCTTGATTTAACTTTGAAATTGATCATGTTATTTGATTATTTATCTCTTAATATGGTTTAAAACAGTTATGATATTTTATTATTGAAATGATTAAATTTATCAAAATATTTTTTATCTCAACAAAAATTCAAATAATTTAAATTTTTTAAATTTTAAATTTTAAATTTTAAATTTTAAATTTTAAATTTTATTTAATGCAGGCTGTTCTAATTGATGAATAATTCAAACTCAGGTAATTAAGTATGTGAAGTGAGAAAAAATCAAAATATGTGTAATTGGCCGACTTTATGCTACATTTAAGTTCGTCTTCTCATTAAAATTCAATCTTATGCTTTTTTGCCATAGTAACTCTAGTTAAAAGTTTGTGTAAAGTTTCAACAAACAATTTTGTGGTAACAAAAAAAAAAGAATGAAATTGATATAAATCCTTCAAAAATAATAAAATATTACTATTAGCTAGACAAAAAAAATATATTTAATCCATATATATACCACAATATCATATCATTGTGTCTTGTGCTTTCCTCTCCAACCTACAATGATTTCAGCTTTCACTTTGACGCCAAGATTTCCTCGTCAAAATCCAAAATGGAATTTTACACAACCAAACAGATAACAAGGAAACAATTTTTGTTTAAAATTACTATTTAAAAGGAACCTCCAAACTGAAATGTGTATAAATGACGATGATGTGAAAACTGTTTGAAACATTGACCGCCATAAATACAACAACATTCAATAATTCAATTAAACACAAAGATAGCCAGTAAGACCATTAATGTCACATCCTTAGGATAATACCATTATTAAGCTCATGAGATTATAATTTCGGGATATGAGCAAGAAGCAAAAATTAAATAAACATAATTATAGCACAATAGCACCTTGTCCTTGAGTTCAGTTGGCAAGGGGGTTGGACACTCTCACAAACAGAGTGGGTTCAACCCCTAAGCTGGTCGAGATATTGGTGGAGGCATATTTAAAGCTAAAGTCTCAGCTCGTAACATGTGATGATCCTTCATGTGAAGCTCTTCCCGTCCCAATTTAAACTACGGTGCTAGGTAGGGCTGAGATCAAGGGTTAATTTTCTTACTATTAGATTGTAGGTGAGTCCGACCCTTTTTCTAAAATGTTATCACTGGGAAAAAAAAAACATAACTGTAAAACACCAAACGTGGCATTATTTTAATATGTTACTTTATAAATAAAGGGACAAAGAAAAAGAGGTTAAGTGGTGAACAATAAAGTATGGTGGTATAGTGGTCCCTCTATGATTGCACTGAAAATTAAGGACATGCCTTTCATTATCTAAAAGGGTATAGAGAGATAGACGTTATATAGATTCATGTTTTGAGGATAAGTTTAAAATGAGAGGTATAAAGGATATAAGCCCCAAGCCATAACTATATGCGCTTGGCCTTGAAGAAAAGGACGTGACAATTTGGAAATAGCTTTTGTCCACTCAAACTTTCACGTCTTATTATTGTGGCCACATACATATACAAACACAAATCTTAAAATTTAAAAGTTTTTGAACTCTTCTCACCTGAAAAAACAAATGAATTTGAACTTCAAACTTGATATTTGGTAGAGCATGGCACTACGTGTAATACTATACCACCTACCCCTCTTTTTTTTTTTATTTTTTATATTTAAATTTAAAAAAATATTAGTTCGCCCTATGTGTTAATTTGAAAATTGAGCTCCAAACATAAATATTACAATTCAAAATGGTATTGAAATTTAAACTGAATTGGCCAATTAGACTAATCAACTGATGAACACCGATGAACCAACCTCCTACTAATCCATACAAGGGTTAAACAGGTCAACTAGGTTGGATTTTATATTTTTTTCATTTATTTTGTTTTTATATTTTAATCACTTAATATTATTTTAATTATGATTAGGTTAATATCGATTCAACATTACATCATTCATCATCAAATCATTGTTTTAATTGATTTAATGACAAAGCTAATATCTAGGACCTCACAATTTATTAGACTATTTCACTGTATCTATAAAAATTTTTGAGTTCCTCTCACCTAAAAACAAAAGAATTTGAACTTCAAACCTAATATTAGGTGTAGCATGTTACTGCGTGTAGTACTATGCCACCCATCCCCTTTTGTTTGTGATTATCCAATCTTGATATTTTAAAATTAAATATTAAAAATCTAAAATTTCGAGAAATAAATAATAAATAATAATTTGTTAGACCTTTTATCTCATAGATAGATTGATAACTATATCTATATCCATGTTAGATTATAAGTAAATATTAATGACTTATTAATGCGGAAGTTCACTGCAACAACAAGTATGATGAAAGCATTTATAAATTAGTTTTTTGTCGTGACAGATTAATTAATTATATAATAATATACTAGAAAATTATAAAATCATAGATGCACTATTGAATTAAAAAAATAATATTAACAGTATTATATTTCATAAAAGAATTTTACAGAAAAAAGTACTTGAAAGAGTATGGTATGCAGGTAAAAATTGAACTGAATACCTCATGACAGGACAGATTCGTCTACTTTTTATTGAATTAGATTGACAAACGAACGACCTATTATTATTAAAAAAATAGAATTGATGATGTTGGATGTGTAGGCCTTCTCGTCCCTTCAAAGGCAAAGTTGTTTGAATTTATAAGACTTTTTTTTTCCCTCCGTGCAAAAGTTAGATAAATAAATTATAAAATAACTTTTTAAGGTGGCGTCAAAATTGGTTTGAACGATTGCTTCTGTGCTGAGAGAGGCGAGACAACCACATCACACAAAGCTGCTTTTTGCTACAAATTGAAAGGGACCAATCTCAATCTCAACAGAGGCCTAATTGGAGTGGTCACATATATAAAAGCAAACTAATTTTATGCTTTATATGATATGTATAATATCCTAGTGCCTATTTTATCTGATATTTCTCTTCAACCAAACACTGAAATTCAACTATTGTAAGGGTTGAAAAAGCTAAAATTAGACATTTGTGTGCATTTATAAGTACAAAGCTTTACTCTATTAGAATGCAGGCATGATTCTGAGATATTATATTACTTCAAAAATGTTTATATTTTATTTTTATATATTTATTGTTCGCTCAGCCAAAAATCTATGTATAACAATAATAGTAAGTCTTATTTTTTTTGGATCATGTGGGGAGCAAAAATATTACTTCTTGGATTTTAAATATAAAATTTATTTTGTAGTGTAAAGTTAAAATGAGTCTTATATTTAGGATTAGAGGAGTAATATATATTTCTAAATAGAAATAATTATATTACATTACACATAATAAAAATGTGTTTCTCCACAGTCTTAAAAGGAAGAAATGTTTTTTTTTCCAGCTTATCGAGAGAAAAAAAAGAAGAAAAAGAAATGGGAGAGAAGGGCATATGCGTCATTGAGCACAGAAACGGGAGCCGGGGGGACAACGGTAACGTGGTCCCCGCAAATAATATATTTTCTAAAAAATAAAATAAATAGAACAGTGACGGAAAGCGAGACAGGTGGAGATGATTTATTGGGCGATGAGGTCAACAGCGGAAAAGAAAGAAAGAGTGGGGGAGGGCACCCACTAATTGAATAAAGTCAGAAGCAGGGCCTTCACAGCCGGCTGCCACTCGTTCCCCCTCACCCTCCTCCAGCGCCTTCCTCGGCTTTTTTGCGCCCTTTCACTCCAATCATCTTTTGAAGCTCAATTTACAATCATGTTAATATTTATAATTTAAAGGGCTGGATATATTATAAATAAGATTAGATTTTTAAAAATACTAAAATAATAACATCAGAGTGTTTGATATATTATGAATAAAATTAAAATCTTAGATGTAACTAAAAAAATAATATCAAAATGTTAAATGTTAACTTTAGTTGTTAAGAAAATCCTTGATATGAGTCAAACATTTTAAAACAATACCAGAGTAGTTTTTGAAAAAAAAAAATGTAAACGACTATTTTTTAATGCAACATTTGATTTGTGCCGTTTTGGACCTTTGGGGAGCTTTCTTTTAGGCCTAATGTATTTGTTTGCAAATATTTTCATATTTTAGGCTCAAAAGTAACAATAATATAAAGACACTAAGCTAAATCCTCTTTAGAGATATGCTTATTCTTTTTTTTTCCCTAAATAAAGTTTGAGTTCAAGTGGGTGAAATCACAGAGTAAAGGGTGCAATGTGAATGTAACAAAAAAAGTATCACATAAATTATATGGATGTCTTCATATATTGGGTAAATAAAAATTAATTAATGATGGCTAAAAAAATTAATAACTTTAGTCAAATATTTTTTTTTTTTTGGATTACTCCATTCGTATCCCAGGGAAATAGGTGTCTTTCAGCCGTGACAACGTTCCCAAACTAATCCGGATTCGGGGGCTTGCAAGGATCCATACAGACGGCGGCCCCTGGCCCCTTGGAGTGCTGCGTTCCCACGTCTCGAACCCGAGATCCGTGGTTAAGCTAGGACGACCCCAGCCAGTCGACCTAACCTCGCGGGGTTAACTTTAGTCAAATATTTGTTCCATTAATTCAATTTGATTTCGTAACGAGGTGTGGGTTTTAATTGCTCTCATTACCTGTCGGACGGGTCAAATTCTTAACTTCTTAACCTAAATTAACTAATCATTGGAAAATCCAGGCTAACACACACACACACACACTTGGGCACGCAAGAGAAAACTAATCCTACCAACTCATTCAAAGATTTGGACTTTTCAATTCTATTTAAATGATTATTAACTATATTAAGTATATGTTCCCAACCCTAGCTCTACTTTTTTTTCAAAAACGAAACATATAGATTTGAGAGGTAAAATACATTGATTTCTTACATTTAAAGCGAATCTTTTAATTAACTCTTATATTTAGAACGAGATTAAGTATTTCACACGATATCAAACATTAATTTTTATTTTTTGATGTACTATATAAACAGTGAAATGAATCATCATTGATGATTTATTTTTGATGACAATGTTTAGGCATTCTTGAATTCCATGCCTGTCAACTTTTTCTCCTTTCTTTTTTAATTGTGGTGATTAAAGTCGATCCCCCCCGTTAACAATGCCATAATTCTATGCAAAATTTGTTTACATTAGGGGGACCCCATTTCGGACAATTTGTTGGCACAGTGAGCGCTAAAAGTGATTATTATTATTATTATGATTATTGCAAGGACAACACATATATTCCGGACATGGTGGTAGTTGAGAGCTCTCACTTAATAATATCATAATCAATTAAATAAAACATGCAAATTTTCAGTCACTTTATCCAAACAAAATCATTAAATCAAAATGGACATCTTTTTACATTAATTGATTATGTTCGTGAGGTTAGTTAGACTTTGTTGGCTATATTATTTTATAGTCAATTTAAGCTACTTTTTGAGAAATCTCTCTCTCAAAGACATTACTTTGCCAAAGCAAGCAAGCAAGCATGCCCTTATATCACTTGATACAATTATGATGAGATGAATATTCTTCAATTAATCCCTTTCCCAAAAGACGACTTTCATAAATCATAATAATTAATATGATGATATATTTAATTGCTTGGATGTTAGGGCATATAATACAAGTGTCATGTATAGTGGTTGGCATTTTGATTTTTTTTTTTAAATACATAAAAAGTGTTTGAAGTTTAAATCCTTAAGTTTTATTCTTATCCCATCTCACTTGAGCTAGTCTCGGCTGAGAACAAAACAAAATGAGTAGATATGTGGAAGATCAAACCCAATGTACCATGCAAAATTACAAGATGGCGTTTTGAATTTACTTGATCATAATCATAATTACAGTTGAATTCAAATCCTAATCAAATTTCCTTTTCGCTTGACTTTATGCAAACTTGAAGACGGGGGAATATTGCTTGATTCCGAGTGGTGGTTCCCATAATTCCAAATTTTTTCATACATCAAATAGTACTTTTAGTTTCTGAAATTTCACTTCATTTTATCTACCTAACAATTTTGTGTGTGCCTGAAACAAGATTTTAGGACCAAAATCACTGTTTCAAATTTCAGGAACTAAAATCAAAATAAGATTAAATTTAAAAAAACTAAAAATGATATTCACCATAGAATGGTCTTTTTACTCCTATTAAAAAGGCTCTTTAACCCCACTTGTATAACTAATGTGGATGTATTTGGTGCGAAAAGCATTGGTTTTGTAATAAGAGTTGCTCTAATTGGTAAAAGAATCGACTTATAACTCATAAAATTGTAAGTTTGAATCCTTCTGCTAATGTAAAAATCTTGTTAATAAGCACTCTATAAGTATCTCTCTAAGTACTTTTTGAGTTTATAAACATATTCTAATTCTGGTAAATATCTAGACTCAATTCACGTAAATTTTTATATTTTTCCTGAAAATAAATTTGTCTGTGAGATTAGTACCAATTGAATTTTCCACTACAAATCCAATTATTCCTGAATCCCGAAGGCCCTTCCCAGTCAGCCTTTGGATATTGACCAAACTGAGAGTTCTAGAATACCAAGTGCACAGTGTTCCTGAGGATGCACCCCTCGTTACGAACCATTACTTCACCCCGCCCCCACACGATGTCTGGGCAAAAGATAGGATTTGTGTGCCGGTGTCCAACGCTACCATTATTATATAGTGAGTTGCATTCATCAATAATAATGAACAAATTAACAAATCCATGCAAATTTAATTTTATCAAACCCCACCCCTGTAGATGTTATAATTATGGTCCCCTTCAAAAGCGACCCCATCATCGCTCACCCCACTACTGCTAATCATTCCCATTGCTTCTCCCCTCTTATCATTTCCTCTTAGACCTCTTCCAGCCTCTCCCTTTGTCCCTTCACCCCCCCTCTTATATTCATAATTGCCCTCTCCTTATTTAATCTTCATCTACTCTTATTTATTGGAACTAATAGTTGTTATAAGGTACCAACAATCAAATTCAAGTAAGAAATATAGATAGAGTTCTAAATAAAAATTATTTTTTTCATTCAAAACTTATATGTAGCTGGCCAATACCCTTGCGACATAATAGCAAGGAAACTCTTTCTTAGGGCCTGTTTGAATTTGCTTATCTTTATATACTTACAAATATTTTCATATAAATTAAGACAAAATTTTTCTTACATGTTTCATAAATTGTTACTGAACAACTGCTTTTGAAGGCTCTTGTCCTAGTTCCAAACAAGCTCTAAATTGAATGGTAGTTTGTCACTTTGATCATACTCAATTGCTCATAATCTTCAACTATTTCTTCCAATCTTAAATGTAAAAGCTAACTGATAAGTTTATTTTGGTTTTTAAGATTACAATTCACTTCATGTCTTAAATTTATAATTTTTTTTAAATTATCCTTACTAATTGTACACGTTAAGAAAAAAGTTTCAATATGGGAATAATTTTTACTGCAAATTATTAAATGGTTATTTTAAGAAAATCAACACATATGTTTAACAGGTAATAAAACTGATTAATTTTTTTAATTTTTGTAAATTAATTATCTAATTCACACGTTTAAGATTGGAGGGAGTATGTTATATTCATCTTGCAATTAAAAGTTTAAAACAGCTGAAAACTTACATGCCGTTACGTGTTCATTAGAGCAGATTGTGATGAAAAGAAGACGGGGGAAAAAGAAAAGGATGAAAATGATCTTCCTCCCGATCTTTCCGTTGGAGAATCTTGACTTCTTTCTTTAGACTTCATGATTTAACTAAAGTTCAAATTTTAAAAAACACCCATATATGCTGAAACATATATAATGAAAGGGATAGTATAGTAGACAGCATCTAGATACAGGCAATCTAGGACATGGCTACATGCTGCTAATGTTGTTTGATCTTATAATTGATGATTATTTGATTTGTATAATGAAAAAGGGAAAACGAAGTCATGTGCAAAGATGCAGTGACTGAAATGATGGAGCATGACTCTGACAGAGATTAGATTTTTCAGACAAGTTCTTCTGAAATGTCTCTGAGACTGAGAATGACATTATTCCTGGTCTTTAACTTTTCTTCCTCTCTTTTCCTTCCATATTGTTGCTTTTTGTCTGGGAAGGTATAGATTGGAATGTAATGTATTGGAACTTGCAAAGGAACACGAAGATGGCACTGAGAGGCATGGAATATAATGAAGATGAAGGGTAAGGGTGAAAGATTTTTGTGTCCACATGCTGTTTGAGTAAATGCCAAGGATGATTAATGGCTTGGACGGGGGTGTGAGTGTGACACTACTCCGTCTTTATCTTGTGTTTTTTCACTGTGGATAATGAAAAAGCTCATGCTCACACAAGCTAGAAGAAAGCCACATTATGATGGAGTTACACAAGTACTCATGCTCTAGTTTGATTACTCTGTATATAAAATTATTTTAGTACCATATTTAATGTATTATTTTAGGAAAAATCATTTTGTTGGTACATGTACATTTCTTTAATTTTTTTTATCAAATTATTCCATTTTGTTCGACTAGCACAGTTAGCCTTATAACTATTAACTAGTAGTTCTAGTTCAAGGCTGACTGAGTTTTAACAGAGCAAAGTTATCATTTTTTTTTAAAAAAAGAACATAGATATCAAATTAAAAATTAAAAAAAATTACTTATAGAATAGTTTTTCTTATTTTTTTATAACAATTACTATACTAGTTTACAAAATGAGGCTCAATATTTAATTTTTGCGTACAAAGAATCTTTTCCTCATTCTAAATGTATCTCACGAGCATAGTGCGTTGGCCCTGACCAGTAGATTTAGATCCCCTACAGTGTATCTTCTTATACCGTGGTCAGATGCAGCTTTTGAACGAAGATGGATGTGCGTGTGTGTAATTTTATAAACTATAAATGCACAAATGACATGTACAACTGTGTTGCTAACTTACTATTTTTTTTATACAAAAAAATTTAGATGAGTTGGGTTTCGAAAGCTCACCAAAACTAGGACATACTTTCAGACTTAAAAAACACTTAAAGAGATATTTATAGATCACGACCAACAAGGTATTACTAACTTACTATTATCACAACGCTTGTAAGCAATTCACATTTTGATAGTAATTAGTCATCATGAGGGGTTCCCGTCATCCTGAACTCAGCCCAACTAATCCGATCCAATAACTTTCGAAGATCCATTGATTGAAACATATGTGGCGCTTAGAGTTTGTTTGTTTGTTTTTTTTAATTTAATACAAATTTTATATTTCCTTGGTTTGGTCGTTTGTAAATATATGAGTTATATAATTAATTTACTGATATTAAAAAAAATTAAATTACAAATGTTTGTCGGTTTTTCTTAAAATTTAAAATTTTAAAAAATAAAATAAATTTAAATCTTATATTTAAAACTAAAACAAACCCTTCATTAGCTTTTACTCTAAGAGCAAGATATTATTATTATTATTATTATTATTATTATTATTATTATGAGATATCACAACTTAAAATTTAGATTAAATTAAATGGCAACTGTTGTTGGGTGGGGAAGAATGGCAACTCTGTGGACTCCATTGACTTGAATTATTAAAGAAATTAGATTAAATTAAATGGTTAGGAAAATGAGTTGTTGGAGAATGAAGATCCAATTATGACACTACAACCTAACAGATTTAACAGTTGAAACACTATATATATCATCGGGGCCACGAGGGAGTGTCGTCAATGAGTTGTTATGTTATGCTTGACGGGGTCTTTACTTATTAGAGGTAGGTTTATCCTTTTTGGAACTTTTTTGGATAATTGATGATACTCCTCCGGTCCTTAATATAGGACCCAATTCTTGAGTTGGTTTTGATCCTAAATATAAGACTCATTTATCATATTTATCATTTTTCTCTAAATTACCCTTATAGATACTCTCTCAACCATAATCAAGTAAAAAAGGGAGATATGGTATTAAGAAAGATGATTATGGTATTTTAGGAAAAATGTGTCATTTTTCTTATAATTAACTAACTTGCTTAACTTCCTTAATATAATATTAAGGACCGGAGGAGTAATATGTTTGGAATTTGAATATATATGTTGACAAGTGATTGATGAGATTTTTAGCCTTGGCTCCTTCTTTGCATTACGTGGCTGCTTTATCGTTTCACTCATTTCCATGACTTCATTCTCATCTCAATCCTCTAGGTGTACGCAAATTTGCCAATTATTGTGAGCCATTTGTTACATTTGTGTATTTGTACTTTGAGCATAGGTTAATTCCCACGCTATTGCTTAATTTGTCAAAATTCACCTGCAGGAATATCTCAGAGGCTTCTAGCAGAATATGATTTAGTACATACGTCCTCCTCTAAAATGTTCCTTTTCCTTGCTTAGACAACAGTTTAAGCATCACCGTCAGCACAAAAGCAACTTTTCTTCATGCCTTGTCATTGTCCCAAGCTATTTTATGAGGGATTCTCTCTCCAAACCTGTAACCAAAAACTAAATTAATCATCACCACACACACCTCACTAATGTTTTTCCTATATTACTATGAAGGCATAACATTAAACATAATTATCTTTCTAATGATAATTACATTTTCATCTGAATCTCTCCGAATTCATATGGGAACTTGGATCAAGGACAAGTATGGATAATGTCAATACCGAAGACTTTTGATTCCACTTACAAATGCCTGCTTCCTTAAGGCATCGCATTGATTTGCCAGTTAAATTACTGACTCATAGGGTGCCGTAGAGACTTTTTTCGAAAGGGTCCTTGGGGGCAGGACCACTTGCATATGGAATGGAAGGTAGTAAAAAATATCAGTGAATGAATGATAAATACTTTGAGGACACCTATGTCATTTCAGAAATCCCGTGTTATGCATCCTTCAATGATAACTAATTTGTCACAAGAATTAATTACAAAACAACATAAGAATAACTCTCACAGTTCAATATTTACTCCATTCATATCTAACCCATTTTAATTTTTTAAGATTCTGAATATGGTGAGACTTCTTCTTTTTTTTTTTTTTTTAACTACAGGGAAAAAGGTTGAGCCTTTTTTGGGCCGGAGTATATATTATGTGTTTTTGGTGTAAATAATTTGTCTTTCCAAATAGGTCCTCTGAGCCCAATCTACTTTGAAACTTCCATGGCAAGGAGTTACCCAAACACGGGCCTCTGTATGAGGCCTAACGCATTAAGGTGTTCGTAAGAGGCCCAAAGTCCATAAAATTGCCAAAAAAAGAAGAACAAAAAACTAAATATGGACCCTTTTGGCATAATAGGAAAAATGAGCATAAAACACTTGAATTAAAAAAAAAAAAAAAAAAAATCCACCCGCGGCGTTGTCACCGTTTTGGCCTGGGTGTCCTCCCTATCGCCCTTGGACGCTGCAAATTGCTCCGCCGCTTCTCTCAGCATGGCCAAAAACAGGAACAAGAAAAAGAAAAATGGTGCCGTATCAATGGATATGAGCGAGCCATCCACTGGGGAAGTTCCTCAAGGTACTTTCTGTAGCAACTCAGCAGAACCGTGGTCTTTACTTTCTGCAGCAACTCGGCAGAACCGTGGTCTTTCTTTCTTTCTTTCTTTTTTAATTAAAATTATGAATGGAAAATAAGAAATTTGGTTCTTTAATTGTTGATCTAATCGCTTCTTACTTGCTGTCTCTGATTACTGAATATCGGGTGCTCTTGATTTGATTGTCTTGTAAGCCTTTCCTGTTTTATATGAAGCCGCCGTAACTGTTTTCTTGTAGAAGTTAGCCTTCTGCACTTGTTAAACCTTGAAAATTTCCCCCCTTTATATGTGCAGCAATGGACACATCAGAGTCCGGAGCTCAAGGCCCAGTTTCTGGTGCTCCCAGCATGTAAGTATTGTATTTTCTGCGTTATCATTGGGGATGCTGAAGGTTACTGGTCCTGTAGAGAGGTTAATTGGCATCTATTTTCCAAAGTTTCAGTTTTTTAGGAACGTTATAAAATAGTCTCTCAAATGTCATATCCGGACATCGCTACAACAGCGCTGGCTCCACTCCCACTTACCAAGACCTCTGAAGGAAAAGTAGCTTAAGTAATAATTCGTTCCAAAAATGTTTGCGGATATAGTTAATTTTCCCACGTTTTTTCAATGGACATCTGGATGTTTTGGAGTTTCATGCTTCTTCATTCAGCACAGTTTCTCTAAATTTGTGTTCAACTATCTTGAGGCGGGTTATTATCACATTGACAATGAACCATTAATGCATGGTTTTAAAGATGAAGGCTAGGCAGCCCATTAGTCTGAACTCTATAATGTTTATTAAACCAACATTGACAAAACCATATTGAAGGTACCTATACTTTCTCTTCATTTTTAATTTGGTACCTATGTGTTTTTTTCCCTTTAATTAAACATTTAATTTTATCTTTTTAGCAACATTAGCTCTTATAACTTTGTTCTATTGATATTTTTAGTCTCTACATAAGGATTAATGATGTTAATAGAGGAAAAATAAAGATTTAGTTAAGAACAAAAAACACATAGGTACCAAATTGAAAATTGAAAAAAAAGTATAGGTACCTCCAATATGGTTTTCCCTAATTTGACAAGTATAAAACTTGTCATCCGAAGAATTTGGTATTTTAATCACGTACTTTCGTTATATTTGTCCTTCCAGGTTACTGCACACAGATTAAAAAATGCAATAAATATGTAAAAATATAATGTTTTACTAAATTTGTGTTCACCCATCTTTAAATCTTAGGTGTTTTCTTTCTGTAAGGCTGGTGTACGATATAGAGTATTGGATGCTATTTAATCAGCATACCAGTGACTATATTCCATGACAGTTTATTCAGTGACACTTGACTTCATTACTGGTCAGAACGTTCCATGGTTAACTCTTTCCAAACTGCTTGGCAATCAGGTTTTGGTACTAATTGTTGAGTGTTCAAGAGGGAAGGGGACTATTGAATTTCTAGAACCAACCTACTTAAATATCTCTTAAATCATCCCATATTATTCAGTGTGAAACATAGGCGTCACATTCTTCTCATCCCATCTTTAGTCCACCCCGGATTGATGTTTTCTCCAATTCCTAAACCCAGTCGGTCAATCCCCACTAGTTGGTGCTCATAGAAAATGCGGTTGTGCTTGACTGAAGAGTGTGTTTATTTGTTCATGTATCTGTGCAATGAGAGGAGTAAAAGGAAGGCAGAAGAGTTACTAGTGTTAGGGATTTTGGACATTTTTTGTTGGCTAGGGATTGAGCTGGGTCAGACTTGCGTATTCAGCAAACTCATGAAGCTGTGAGTTTGCTGCAAATTCACAAGTTCAGTCAAAATCGCGAGAATCAGATTTTGGCAATGTTCTGGCTGGTTTTCCATTTGTGTTGATGAGCGAACTGCAACTTTAACAATATCTTCACACCTGCTTTTTGTCCTTGCTACTCGACATTCCATTTTCATGTCTTGCATATTATTTCCAACATTTTATGCTTGAATCTTTGTCACCCTTCACTCAAATATTAACATCACTCTCTGACAAGAGTCTAAGAGTACTTTTTGTGTGTGTGTATGTGTGTTTCTCTCTTTTTGAGTTTTTGCTGCTCTGAAATTTGTTTACTTGGTTTTTTGCCTCCTCTGATTAGGGGTGTCTTCTGAAACAGGAAGATAAAGAAAGGAAGGCCTCTGAAGAGATCAAAAAATGTCCGAAAGATGAAAGCAAGAGAAAAAGCTATATCTGCAAGTGAGAAGGCCGCTGAGAAGATATCAAAGAACGAAAGTAAAAAATTAAGAGTTCAATCTGCCAAAGTCCTGTATGACTGAATAGCTGGACGGTTGACATCATTACTTGGAAAAGTTTCTTTTTTTTTTTTTTTTTTGAGGTGAAAGTTTCATACTTTTTGGTCGATCACTGAAACGTATGCATGCCGTATCGTCTACAGTTGAACGCTAATTTAGGGGTCAGTTTTGAGTATTGCAAGTGCCGTTTGGTTGCATCATTTTATGAGTTGCAAGTAATGTGGATTCAGGAAAACTTGCAGCGTTTGCTATCTGTTCTTACGCAGTGTTTTGAATTCTTACAAAAGTATTTTTTAAAAGTATTTTTCTGTAAATCGAGACAAATTCTTTCACATATTTATTTTGTACTACCTCCGGTTTTTAATACAAGACTTTGTTTGACTTTTATTTTGGTTCTAAATATAAAACTCTAATTCACTTTGTCTGTCATATTTATAAATTTTTTTCTAAAGTAATTTTTTTAACAATGATAGTTATAACCAATACACTTGATTAGTAAGGATATTTTAATAAAAAAACAATACATATTTGTTACAAATAACTAATTTAATTTTTTTTAATCTTCTCAAATTAATCAACTAGTTCTAATTAGAATCGGAGGCAGTATATCGTAAAATCATTTCTAAATTATGATTTGGTTCTCTAAACACCTCATGAATGAAACTAATCAAAAACCCTGGTGAAAAAGAACCCGATGTTGAATTTGAAAAACTGTTATTGAAGTTATTAATACCCTGTATTTATCCGATGCTGGCGAAAAATTGCATGGCCTTGTTCAAGAAATATTCATCCTTTGTCAGAAACAGATATTTTTTTAATACTACCTCTGAACCTTAATATAAGATTCTGTTTGATTTTTATTTTGGTCCTAAATATAAGACTCCAATCTATTTTGTCTCTCATATTTATACATTTTTTTTCAAAATAACCCTTTTAACAATGATAATTCTAGTCAATACACTTGATTAGTAAGGATATTTTAGAAAAAACATCTATTTAAAACAAATAATTAACTCAACTTACTTCTTTAATCTCCTCAAATTAGTCAACTGGTTCTTATAATTAGAAGCGGAGGTACTAATTGTTAATTTCATTTAAACATGTCCCAGATTTTGAATCCTTTGGTTTGGGAAATATATTTATTATGTTTATTTAAAACTTTTGATTTATAAATAAAATCTCTGAAAAAAATCACCTGGAAGAACGCGAAAGCGCAACAGCGCTAGTCGTTTGGAAGCTCGCATGCCCGTGCGTGAAGTTGCGTCCCGCACGGTATTCCTATCTTTCTTTCTCCCATTCGTAACGTCATTAAATATCCAGTGGCATTACTGACGTGCGCTTCGAGGAACCGCTAGTATAAATCAACGCACTTCACTCTATTAACAATTTTACCGAATTGAACTCTTTCTTTAGAGTCCCCATTTGGTCGTTGAGTAAGGGAGGGAAATTGAAGTGAGTGAGAAAGATAACGTAAGAATTTTTATTTTTTATTTTTAAAGCCTGCAATTTTATTGTGCTTACTCCGCAGCTCTGAGCTTGAGTTAGCTCCTAGTTTCTCGATTTTGTCGAACAAAAACATATGGGCAACGAAATGTTTTAATTGCCCTTTAGCTCCGATGTTTCTGCTGCGAGTTTGAATTCTATGCTGCCGGGAACGTTTGTCTTTTGTTTTATCAATCTCGAATTTTATTTGATGTTTGACGCAGATGAGTCTCGGTATCAGCTACTATGGAGGTCATGGTCTTCCATCTTTGAGAATATCTAACTGCAATATTGACCAAGATAGCCGTAACAGTAAGTATATCAAATTCTTTTGTTTCATTTTGCGCTTCCGTTTTGATAGTAACCTCTGGGTAAGCGATCTTTGTCTACGTAGCATTCTAGTTCTTCTCCTTGTTTTTTTTTTGGTAGGAATATTTTGTTTGGTTCCATTATGTCTTAGAAAGGCCTGCAAATTTTCAGCTTGTGACATCGCCTGCCATACATATTTTCAGTATGATAATAATTTTAATAATAAGTTCTGTGCATAATTTTGCTCTTGATGGAGATTGGAGAAAGAGAAAATGCGGATGTCAGATCACACATGCGTCATTTATTTATTATCAGGTTCAGGGATAAAAAATAAATGCTAAGGGTGATATTTACCATGTAAATAATATCTTCTATCTGCTTCCTGAATGACTTTGAAGTCATTCTAAGACAGTGCCCTCCCATTTGTTTGTTTGTTTATTTATTCTAGGAAAATCTGTTGTCCCCATGAACGCGCACAAGAAAATTTCCAAGCCTGAGAATCTTTTACCATCAAGTTGGAAGGTTGACAGCACCAGCATAATGGCCGTGATAGGTTCCATCACAGGTAATGGCTTTGATCTTTTGGTGATTGTGCATTGTGGAGTATGTTATCAGATATCACTGGCTGTTGATTAATTGTAACGGTGAGCATTTTTTTTATCTCCATGCTTTTCAGTGGCCAACTTGATTGCACCAGTTGCTGCGAAGGCTGTAAGTACAGATAAGTCTGTTCAGGAGCGTACGTGCATGAATACATACATATATATATATATATATATATATATATGAAATTCATTTTGTCCAAGTCGCAGAAACGTTTTAGAAGACTGCTAAACATCCATTCTACTATCTATATTACAAAATAGACAAGTAGTATTGCATAGTGCATTACCAAACATGAAATTGGAGGGACTACGTGAGTTTTTTCCCTGGTTCCCTTTTGTGGGTATGGACAAATCATTCACAATGAACCTTTAAGAATAATTGCAATAGTTCAAATTTATCCTGTTATACATTTAAAGCTATTATTTGCATTAAATGTAAGTCTAATTTTTTCCTTTATAAACTTATTAGTTGACTTATTAAGAAACTAGTCTGTTCTTTCTACATTCAAGTCATAGACATTGTATACATCTCAGGAATTGTATTTATTTCCTTTCAAGTCAGGAAGTGATTGGTTCCGTTTATGCTTTGGCTGATGGAAGCTTGGGTGATTGGTTTGGAGGCTTGCTATATTCAGCCGGACAACAGGCCAATGTAGCTGTTCAAGATCAATTAGGTTCTCTCAGCTTCACCAGGTACTTCATAAATTATCCTATGCATTTTTATTATCGATTCCAACACCCCCCCGGGGCGAAGATCTGATGCTTATGCTTATGTTTTCTTCTTTGCTGCATATTCTTATTTGCAGTTTAGCAGTAATTTATGGGGCGGGGCTTGTTACCAGCCTTTCACCCTGTACACTAAGTGTCTTACCTCTAACTCTTGGTTACATTGGTGAGTTTGCTTCTGTTATGCACTCAAAATACGAATTCTTTTCAAATGCCTAAATTTTTGAATTGGAATCTGGCAGGGGCATTTGGGTCTGGCAAAAGCAGGGCAGAGGTAAATTACCTGGGTAGTTTGTTTCAGCATAAAAAGGCTCATTCTCTTGTTCTTCTTACCTCACTTCATTGCCTAAGTTGAATGTTATTGTTCTCAAAGGCCTTCACTAACAGTGACAACTACAAGTGTATCCAAGATGTTGGCTTGTGCTTTGCATCGTTTCCTCCACTTGTCTGAATTCCACTTCATGATTGCACGCACATGAGCAACAGGTATATTTCTCACTAACAGTTCTGTCTTCTTGCTGACAGGTTATTGGTGATTCTGTGGCATTTTCTTTAGGTCTTGCCACCACATTAGCACTGTTGGGTGTAGCAGCATCATTTGCTGGAAAGGCTTATGGACAGATAGGCCAAGGACTACCTTTGGCCGCTTCTGGTCTGGCAATAGTTATGGGTCTGAACCTTCTTGAGGTATCTTTTCTTCATTTTCACCTATGTCTATCTGTTTGATTTTAATGGGTTCGAGTGGAGGGCCACATAAAGGTCAAACTATCACATAGAAAAAACAAGAGTTGTTTTAATCTTGACCGCTCATGCAAGATCTAATGATTAGAATTTGCTGCTCTAACGCTTATGACTCATTTATATATTTAGATGTTTCACAATATGTTAATCTTTTGAAGAATTTCACTGGCTTAGACCTGCCTCAGCAAAGTCTTGTGAAGTTTATTGTTGAGAGAAATTTTATACTCAGAACTGTTATGATCAACATTATAGATTCTCAATATTTGGACCATTTTTTGTCAGTCACCTTTAATTCTGGGCATGTTCGTTGGTGCCCTTCAGATTTAGTTTGATATTATTGGTTTTCTAAAGTGAGAATCCTTTGAAGCTAACCAACTTAAAAGATTTCTCTGAACAAATGTTCTACTCTATTTTTTGGTTCTCACCTTGAGCAAATTTTACAGATCATTGAATTACGGCTTCCCTCATTTTTTGACAATTTTGATCCACGTGCAGCAGCTGCCAATTTACCATCAAGTAAGTTGATGATCTTACATTGAATTAGCTTCTTCAATATGCATTTTCATGCAGAGCATATGAAGAAATGATCTCATTTAGGTGTGCAAGCATATCTAGCTGGGCTTACCTTTGCTCTAGCTGCCTCACCCTGTAGTACACCTGTGCTGGCTACTATTCTGGGATATGTTGCTGCGTCAAAGGTATTCCACATTTCTTTTGTCTTGATTCATATGCTGTTTACTATGCATGTTACGTCCAATCGCCCCCCTCCCCCACTTTGGCCCCTCACAACAAAAATGGGATTTAACTTCCGAGAAAAAGCTTCAGCACTTCAATGTGGTAGGTTACCAGGGCCCAACATATGAAGGAAAGAGCTCTTCATTATTCCTTGCTGACTACATTGTCTTGCAGGATTAAAAAGAACCAACAACTATCGTGTGGTACTTCTGCTTAGTCAGTGCAAATAACTTAGAAATGGTTCAAGTGCATTAATACCATGGCTGACAATAAAGAAAAAGTGCATTAGTCGTGTAAATGTATCATATTATAAATATCCATTTAATTACCTACATGCACATCTCATTTATTTATTTGCTTAAATTCAGTATACTCACATCGTCACTCCTATGAAAATGACAAGAACAATATTTTCTTCACAGGATCCAGTGATTGGAGGTAGCTTACTTTTGACATACACAACTGGTTATGTTTCTCCTTTACTCTTAGCTGCTTCTTTCGCTGGGGCATTACAGGTTCGTATATGATATTCTGGTTTATAAAATAGTCTTAGGTGGCATTTTGTCTGAGAGCATTCTTATATTCAAGTACTTCGAAAACTATTTGCATAAAACTAGCGCAAGAGAAATGTGTAAAAATTAAATACTTCAACATACGCAAGTATGCAACCCAGAAACCTTCGCATTGTTAGATCCGGTGCTTAAATACTTGGTAAATACCAAGTCTTTAAGTGCTTGGAAAGTCAAAATATCTGTGTACAAAACAACACTTTAAGATCTGTTAGACCAGGATATGCTGTTGAAAACTGAATTTCTTATCCAAATGTGGATTGGCAGAGCCTGCTTTCATTTCGCAAGTTCTCAGCATGGATCAATCCTATGAGGTAATATTTAAACTTCGAGGGTCAGAAGAGGGAGAGAACTCATCATTTTTTCGGAACACTTTTATCATTAGGCTATTACAGTCATTGTCTCACACCTACTCTACTACTTTTGTTGTTTCTGATGCGCATTTCAATTCTCTTGTTCCACAGTGGAGCACTTCTGTTAGGAGGTGGTCTGTACACTTTCATGGATAGGGTATTCCCAACAACAATGGTGATGTAGAATAAGGAGGAATAAACATCTCTTAGGTCGTAAGTTCTCAATGGATTTGGATTGTCTAGAATTAAAAATTTACAGGGTCTTTAAAATAACAGAGAGAGAAAAGAAAGAATTGGTTTTAAAAAAAATGAAAGTAAAAAAAAAAAAAAAGAAGTATCCCTAGTCTATACTTTCTCTGTAACTCTCTTATTTTAAACACACATCAGCTTAGGATTCTGATACTGTGTTCTTTTACACGAACGATTCAATGTATATTTGTTCCACATATTCAATATATAGAAGTACACGGGACGGATTAATGTCACATCCTCTTGATCTTTCACCAGGCCATCCTAGCGATTATCCCCCCCCCCCCCCCAAAAAAAAAAGTTGAGATTTACTTCATATTGTATGTCACTCAAATTTCAATTCTTAAATTCCTTGGACAATTTATATTCAATTGAAAGTTTAGTAGAAAAGAAAGAAAGCTTAGGTGTATCTCTTCATATTTGCGAAGCTATATGTTGTTGTGTGAATTGACAGGGACTAAAGATGCTGGATCTCTATAAAGATGGTGCCCTATCAACACCACCTCTAATGTTTTTTTGAACTCTGATGCCCCTGTTTCATAAAAGGGTCTTAGAAAGTCTGGCCAATATTATCTTCCATCAATAACTATCACAAAAAGTCTCAAATCATATTGACAAACTGTTAAGTCTGTTGACTATTCTATTACCATGTTGATAAAAGAAGAGTATACCATTGTCAGTAAAATTGCGAATTAACTTACCTGTGCTGTGCATCACACAGGTGCAAGGACTAGTTAATATAAAATACAAGTTATAGAAAGTTCTAAATTTATAAATAATGCAATTTATTTTTCCATTCCTGTACAATAGGCCTAATAATATCTGGTTATCTGGGAATAGAAGACTCATTAAATGAGTGTTAAATTGTGTAAATTTAGCTGGTAGATTTTCAAGTTGCGTTTTCAGTAATTTTACCAAAGTATATGGAAGAGCTCAATGTTCAATTATATGGTGTGGCTGTGCAAGCCTCATTGGGACCACTACTCATGTGTGATAACGGATAAGACAGCATTAACGATATTTTGGCCTGAAATTTATGAAGATATTGAGGATAGTTTTTCATGTGGTGCTGAATTGGTTTCCAGATTTAAAGTTCCCACTAGTCCAACTAGGTCTGCTAGCCGCAATAGAAAGTAGGTTTACTGTGAAACAAAGTAGGCATACTTTTTCACTTGAAAAGGGCAAGAGATAACTATGAGGTAATGCGGCTTCGTTATTGTGAGTTCGGCCTATTCTTGTCCAGTAACCATTCTGAGGGAAGTATGACGTATGGCCAAAGGGGAAATTATTGCTATTAGGCAACTACGCTTCGCTTCTCCAAGTCTCATTTAGATGAGAAAAATGGTTCTCATGACGCCCCCAAAAATTGCTCGAGAAAAACAAATAAAAATTAAATTCACACATGCCCCTCTCTTTTTTTATTTTTTTTATTTTTCTTGTGGTTTTTACAATCGGTTAAGGTTTATTAGCACCCAAAGTATTTTTTAGATGCGTTTAGTATTCTGTAGTATTTTTTTTGCCTTGGTGTTGGATTCACCAAAAATATATCTTTGGGTGCTAGGCATATCTAAAAAAATATCTTAAAGTGTTGGATGTATCAAAAAATACTTTACGGTGCTGGATAACTTAAAAAAAAAAATTTGATAATATTGGATACACTACAAATAAAAAATATTTCAAGATGTTGAATACACCTTAATTTTTTTTAATATTTAATATAATTTAAATACATGCACATTAACATGCCAGCATCAGTCTTGCATTCAGAACTTTATCCAGACATGTTATTAGTTAAGTAGCTGTCTGTCAATTTTTTATATTGATGAAGAAAGGAAAACATGAAGTAATAGACAGCGTAATGAACCAAAAGATAATGTTTTCTGAATTTTAATATTTCATTTTCCTTCCCTGAGAAAACCTGAGAAAACCAATGTTCCAAAACAAATGACCTCGTCCATCAACTAGAGCATTGAAACCCAATGTGAGAGAAATAAACCCTAATTTTCCAATAATAATCTACCAAAATGGTAGCTTCTTCATTTGGGAAAATAACAAAATCAAAGAGGCATGAGAAAAGGCACGACTTCGTATTTCTTGATAACGAGACCATTGGAAACACATCATAACGGTAAATCGATCATTTCGCAGTACTGCCTCTCTGTAAACTCTTTTTTCCCATAATAACCTACCAAAATGGTAGCTTCTTCACTTGGGAAAATAACAAAATCAAAGAGTCACAAGACAAGGCGCGACTTCTTTTGTTTCTTTTTCGGATAAAAAGACGATCGGAAAAACATCACAACGGTAACGTCTCAACGGGCCCCACTATTGATCATTTCGCGGTACTGCCTCAACGATTCCTGCCTCTGTAACCTCATCTCCTCGTTGAACTTCCTGATGAAAGCCTCTACTCGTCGATTCAACTCGTCCTGACTCAGCGACGGTTCTTTCCTCATCTTCGCGGATCCCGGCGACGAACTCGCCGATGAGTTATTCTCCTTGTAGGCTCGGCTTTGCTCGCTGAACGTCTCCGACTTCTTCATCAGTTTCGAATTCGGAGGGGTACACCCGTTTCGGTCCCTTAGCGGCGTATCGTTACGGTGGTGGTTTGAGTCCCACGTGTCGGACTTCTTCAGGTGCCTGGTTAACGGCATAGCACGTCCCTCCGTCATCGTCCTCCACGTACTCTCCAGCGTGTCCTGCCGCTTCGCCTCGCCACTCCCAACGCCGCTTTCCCACCTGGACCACGTTTCAAGGTTGCCGTTATTTCTTTTGCACAATGTTACCGTTATTTTATTGCCCCTAAAAAAAAAAATTCGGACCGTTGTGTGTGTGTGTGTTTTTTTTTTAATTTCAAATTTCAAAAACCTGTATTCTATTCCTGTTAAATGTACTTGTACGTCATTATTTGGAACTTAATATGAAGAATTATTTTCCTGTATGTTATACGATTTTTTTAAAAAAAATTTTCTACTCCAGATCTCAAAAGTAAATGGCGACAGAGAAAGAGCTACCTTGGGGACTAGCCTTGGCAGCCTTCCGGTGGCCAAACCTAGCGGAAACTGGCGATCTATCGTCGTCACTAAGAGACGAGAAAGCCAACAAGTCCCTGCTCTGCATGCTTGTCATTACAGAGCTCGGCGCGTGAACGGAATCTTCGTTCGCGATTTCTTCATTTATGATCTTCGTCTTCTCCCCATTCGAAATCCTTTCTGCTGAACCTCGGGAGCCATCTCCTGTACTTTCCAATCGTGAACGTAACCTTCCGAAATGACGCAGCTGAAGGCAGCGTAGTCGGTCCGTAAATCGCTGGAGATCATGTCCGCCTCAGAAACCGCTTCGTTGCCCACGTTGTAGATGGCATACTCCGGACGTATCTCGCCGGCCATTTTGACTTGATCGGTTGGAAGAACGACCGGTGGATCTGTCGAGCGAGCTTGATCATGGAGCTTGTGATTCATGAACTTGGAAGAGGCGGCGATACTGATGATTATGCAGTTGACGAGAATGTATAGGTAAGGAGGCCTTAACCATGTGAGGAAGAAGCTCCAAATGTTAGGAACATCGGAGACGATGAAATCCGAGACCAGAGGAACAGAGAACTTCAAAGTCACGGCCAAGGACATAACGCCAGTGGAGAATAGCACCACTTGAGGGAGAGGACCCAGTTCGAGAAAGAAGCCATTGGTAACGGTTTTTTTCTTGGCGAGTGTTACAGTTGTTTCTCCGGTGGCTTCAGTACTACTAGATGGCAGAATTTATGGAGCATTGAGGGAGAAATGGAAATTTGGAAATGGAAGTGAAAGAGTGGGGCAAAAATATATAGGGGGGAAATAAAGCGATGGAAACAGAACGGTGCGTTTTATCAGGAGCGTTTGATAAGGACGCTTAAGCTATTCATTTTCGAAAATCGTGCAGCATGTGGGGCTCGGCATTATTCTCTTCTGGTGGGGATTGAACCTTTTGGTACGGTCTCGTTCGAGGACTACTGTTTTTTCCCCTCTTTTTACTGGAAAGTGGGAGCAGTTTTTTTTTTTTTTTTGGACCGGAAAAAAGTGGGTGCAGTTGGAAGAGGATCAGATGTATATTTGCTATCACTGAACTAAATATTGTAAATTAATTTGTGATTTACATAGTATTTTAAAACATTTTTTTAGTGTAAGTTTTTCCTGAAAAATTTTTCCAAGAACTTTAAAATTACGGATACTGAGTGTTATTAAAAAAATAATTTATATGTACAAAAAATAACTTTCAGATGCTATTATTATTAAAAAAATATTTTGTAGTATTAGATAAATTAAAAATTAATTTAACTAAAAAATCTTTTACAGGATACAAATTGAAACAAGCTATCAACCACTACTTCTTAACTTGGAATGGAGGATTAAAGATATAAAAATTTTCTTTTGAAGTTATCAGCTAGCTTAGCTAGTTGGTCAGTAAAAAGATTTAAATTCTATATGTAAAAGAGGGGGCAAAGACAGCTAGCTGCCAATCTTCTTGAACAAGATCAGCAAACGGGTGGTTAATATCACACTCAGCCTTTTGTAACATGGCTTATGGCTTCAGCACTATCCATAAATGCCTCAGTGCTTCTTAATTCTTAAGCCCTTAGACCAGCAAAAAGTAAGACCATGAGTAAGCTAATAATTTCAGTTATGGTGGAAGGAACAGAAGAAATTTTGCAGCTACACCTACTGACGCAGTAACCTGTTGCCTCTCACATTCACAATTCTAAATACTGCATTTTTAAAAATAGTATATATTTAAACTTCTGAAGTATTCATATAATCTTAACCTTCCATTTGATTATTGAACATTCACCTCGTACTTAAAATCTGTTTGATTGCCACAGTTTTGGATGGATTGCATCAGAAGTATCACACAGGAATTTTATTAGATATTCAAGTTCCAAGTTATTCGAGGGGCAAAAAGAATTCATTGGCCAAAAAGAAAAATGCAATTGAATTGAATCATGCTTCAACTTTACATGGAAAATATTAGAATGAAAAAGTTATGCTCACTCAAGCCTACCAATATTCAAATCTAATCCTATAAACCAAACATTATATTATTATTATATATTAAAAATAATTTAGTAAACACCTGAACAAATAATCAATATACTAATTTCATTATTGTGAATACACATTCTACAAAATAAGCGACCACTCGACACGACAGGAAAAAAAAAACTGAACTATTCTCTATGAAGCGAAAGCATTCTACAAATGGCTCCCCAGCTCAACAGAATCTGGAGGAAAAGAAAGAACTGCACTTTCATTTGATTTAAACTAATTCTATACGATATATGACATAGTTGAAGGTGTCAAGCAAAAGCCTAATCACTGTTTGGCAAACATCCCTTGCGTTAAAGAGGAGAAGTCATAGTCCTTTGGCGCCTGTGAGGAGGTTGATGGCGACATTGAAGCTGCTGGCGGAGCTTTACTCGCTCCCATCGTCGTGACACCATTAACGGGTCTAGCCTGTCCCATTGTATAGAAACTGAAAAAGATCAAAAGAAAAAGGCAAGTTGGTCAGCATAGGATCTGAATTGGGAATAGTAAAAAGTTATGTATTGGCTTGAAAATCACAAGGGAAGTCTTCAGTGAATTTTTTCCTTTTGGTGACAGAGTCTTCAGTAAATTTTAATGTAAAGGGAGGTAACCAGAATAGATGAACAAAGATCGGATGTTATATCTTTTCTAACCTATAGTCCTTAAATCCATGGCAAGAGAATGTCCGATTGGCTATCTTTTGGAGGATGGAGTGTTTTCCAGTTCAAAATCATATTCAAAGCAGTGTAGGGACCAGCAACACTATCAGTTGACATGGTTTAAAATTTCTTCAATAATGCTAATGCAACAGCCTCAAATATAAAGAGGATACAAATGATAACAAGGTGCTGCATGAAGTCTTTATGACAGGAAACAAAACCCCTAAATAGCCTTTTTTTTTTTTTTAAGTTTTTTTACAGCAATCAGCAAGCAACGAGCATTTATTGAATTTTTGAAACTATAATGCCTTCTAGTCAGTAATAATCAGATCAGAGTAATTCTGAATTCTAAAAATATCATGTACCATCCAATCCAAGTCAAATTCTTATGAGTGAGGCAAACTCCAACTCACATGGCTAAAAGTAAACTAAGCATAAGCAGTAACATACCTAGATGTTGAATACTGCACAGAATTCAACGCAGGATTTGCTGGAGTCGTGCTCCTAGTCTAGTTCAGAAAAGAGATATTTAGTTTCTGAATAGATAAGAATGAGCTAGTAATCGATTATTTCATACTTCCTTGTGTCAGTACCTGCATCAGTTTCTGCAGCTCTCCTGACCAGCCATTGGCAATACTCCGGGAATTGGGTAACCGGCAGTGGGCCAACTTGGGACAGGAATATTGGATCCATTCAGTCCGGGTTGTTGCATACTACCAGGATACTTGGGGTTCCCACCAGCAGAGTGGCTGAAGCAGCCATTAGAAGGGACTGTTGCTGTGCAAGCATGGCAAGCTGTTGCTGGTGCGCAGAAAATGGAGAGACCATGTTGGACTGCAGATAATCAATTCAACATGTCAGACAAATCATACCCACAACAAATTTCATAGATGCTGACAGCAAAAATTCATTAATGTGACAAGACTACTAGAGATAAAATACGGCAATAATGGAAAAATTACCTAACAATAACAGATATCCTACATTCTTTGCTTAGGCTAAAAATACACAGTTAGCAAAGAAGCACCATAAGTAGTAAGATTAGGATTATTTAGTGGCTTGTTAAAATGCGCTGCATACCTTTTCAAAGAGGCTCATGATATCATTCTTCAAATCTTTCGGAGGTTTTTCTGGAACTAAAGGAGTCACTGAAGGTGAGTCCTTAAATAGATCCTCAATTCCAGAATTAGACTTGGGAGTGCTCTCCACTGCTTTTGTGGAACCAGTCTTCCCAGTTGTCGATGCTTCTGCAGCGGCTGAAACAATTATAGTAAGCATAAATTGCCTCAGCACAAAATAAGAAATGGTCTCTCCAACGCATAAAGGGTCATTTCAAAAAAAATATTCATAATCACCAGAAGAATTTGAGACACCAGATTTTACTATTCTTTGAAATAGTATTTTTTTTGGTTTTTTTTGTTTTTTTTTTGGGGAGGGGGGGGCAAAGGTGAAAACCTGGACCCAGTTACAACGCCAAAAGTTACAGCTTCCCTTTCCAGCTTCCTCTGTGGCCATTCCTCACTCAAAGCCTTCCCAGTTAACTATCGCCAGTAGTAGTACCAGCTTCCTCTGTGCCATTTTCACTAGGGCCATCCATGGATAACAAGTGAAAAGGTCTGTAGCATAGTCAACTTTTTTGGAGGGGTTATTCTGAGCCACTATCAGCAGCTTGTTTGTTGCTCAGCTTGCAGTTATGGAGCACGGTTCCACTTTCTCTACATGCTGAGGTTTTGCAGGTTTATCTAGTTACCTGCTTCGAGATTAGTTTTTTTAAGTAACTACAGTTTATGGTTTAAATATGAATGAAATGTTAAAAGCTCATGTTAGTTGACCAATATTATCTTCAACAACTATCATAAAAAGTCCCCGCCAAAAGAAATTTCCTAGAGGAAATCTCCATGTTACTTTTAAACTTGTAAACTTCAGATTCTGAAGCCCTGAAAAGGAAAGACTTATCTTTTTCCACATCAGGTGTAAATAATGGTGGAAAAAGCTCCCATAGATACACGGTGTACACAACTTTAGTGACAAGAAAGTGTTAAAGATATTCATTCAATGAGTAGTTAGCATCACTTCGGCCATCCTATTTCGCTCCTTGTTTCTTCTCCAATAATTCCTATGGGAACCCCTACCACACTAAAAGCCTAATTTTACATGCACAAAACCCAAATGAAGTTCCTTAGATGTGCGTCATTAGGTTCAACACTAGATGTAACATGGGCAAGATTTTCATGTTTATTTTTTAAAGAAAGACCAAACCATATGGAATGCAACAAGAAAAGGAAAAGGTAAAAAACCAAAGTGGAAAGTAAACTAACATATACAACAACAACGATTTATACAAATGGAGAATATACCTGTTCAGGTGCTTTTGGAGGAGCAGGAACATTATTTCCTTGTTGCAGGAACCGTATTTGTTGCCTGAATTTTCTTTCTTTCATGAAAAGTGTTCTCAGGAGCAATTGTATAACCATGCCCACTTCTTTCTGCAGACCTCTGCCAATTTGAAGAAGCCCTGTCGTCCTGCTGCCTAGAAGGTGATTTTAGTTTTCCATCCCTCGGAATCCATCTCTTCTTCATATCTTAAAAGCATGCATTGAGTAAAACAAAAGGAAAGTCATCTTCGCTGGGTATAAAACAAGACAAATATACTTCAAACAATAATAATATAACCCAAGGTGTTTAACTTCAGAATCAGACATACTTTGCACGAATAAAATTCTCTATTCCAACTCTATCATAATTTGGGGGTAGTCTGCTTCCCAGTAAGAATTAGCTTTTTCATTTCCCATGGCTATATTTACACAGCAAGGAAATAAAAATAATCAGAAAACTTATATAATTAAAGCAAAGTAAGAACGAAATTACAAATCACAAGCTTATTCATGACCAATCAGATTTCCATACATTGAATGAATGCAACCTGCTCTGGAAGCCAGGTATCCAAAGTTGCAGACCGAACCTGCAGGAATAGCCACTACATAAATAACTGATATAATATCCATATTAGCAAGGCAATTTAACTGAGAGTAACTTTTAGGACTGAAAATTGTGTAAAATGGAATCAGATAGAGCAGTCAATCCCACCTCAAATTTAGTCCACATTAGTATTGATATTTCATTTTAAATGGTAATATTATTAAACAATTTGCAGCGTGACTAGTAGAAGCCCAGGTAGTATGGAATACTGCTCAATGGGGAACTTAAATAGGTGGCTCTCCCCCATCAAGAACTAGCATTTGGACGAGGGTTCACGACCCACTTGGGCGGCTACCATTTGGTATCGCAGCCAATGGTTTGTAGTTGAGTAAAGGCAACCTGCAGAAAGTTCTAACTGGCAAAAGGCCAAATGAAGTTTTCTAGAGCACAGTCATCAGGATGTCATGTGTGTTTGGCAGGCGTTTTGAACCCCCCCCAAACGCATTTTACTTTTTTTGATAAGCTGGGGAAACGCATTTTACTTTAGTAAAATGTGATTTTATTTCTATTTTTATTTTTCATCCCAAACGCACCTGTCAACTTTCTAAGGATGACCACTTAAGAGACCAAGATAGTATGAGATGTTTATGTCCTATAACAGCTGCCCAATGTAGTACTCAAGCAAGGTGATACTCCCACCTCAATAGCTAACTTTTTATGGGAGGTTTCTCAATGAATTTAGGTGCTTATCATTGAAACCGAGAAAGGAATATTGCAGATTTTCAAAGTAAACATTAACCTCCACAAACCCTTACAGATCAAAGCTATAAGTATTAATGAAGGCCCATTCTTACTGGATATCTAGCAATAAATTGAGGAATGAATGCCCCAACAATAGCATTACCACAGAAAGAACGGACATATAGATGTTGCACACATAAATACATACAAATACTATATATACAGACTGAAAATCAAGACTACTTACTAACATCAATGTTACAATACCCTGCATAGAAACCTATATGTTTTTGGATATTGAGTGTCCGAAATAAGTATAAAATTCTAATTGCCGATCAGTTACGAGTTATACAGTCCAAGCAGTCAAGTACTACCAACATTACAATTTGCCGCGACAATGCAGGGCTTAGACAGTAAGCTCCTAGCATGTTGTCCGCATACTACTTTTGAAAATCCTATTTCAATGAGTCTCCATAACAATATACTTTTATGATATCATACAAACTGGGGCATCATTATACACAACATACCTTTGAAATATGTACCCCAAGACTTCGATGTATTCCTGAAACACTGCATGCAGATAAAGATGCCTAGGTTCACAATAGCCCACCTTGGACCTCTGGAAATCAAGTTTTCATTGCAAATTGAGTGAAGATTTCAGAACCAATATAAAATATACTGCAAATGCTCGGTAAAGACAGTCCACTTGATAAGACCACCATTAGTATCTCTTCCTCAGTTTTCCTATTATAAAAAGAGATCCGTATCAAATCATCATTCCAAACAGAGATACATACTTAGCTTTGCAGTCAGCACATTCCCTATTTTCTGGCAGTTTAAGAAGTCCTTCCAATATCTGCAATATATCAGCAAGAAGAAAGAAACGGGGAAATGTAATCAAAAGAGACAAGAATAAAAGAAGAAATAAAAAAAAGTTGTAAATGCAAACATGTTCAGCAGAAGAAAAGCTTTCGATTAAAGTTCATATGTAGAAAATAAAAATAAAGGATCTTGAATATCATTTACACACCATAATATGAAGATTTAGACACTTTCAGCTGGAGAACTCTCTTTCAATTAATGGACATGAAAACCAAGTGCGGTAAACATCTGACATAAGAATTAAGTCTTTAACAATTCAATCTCTTCAGAACAAAAACACAAAAAGTAAAACAATCATAGTCCAAATTAGGTTCCCCTAATGTCTTTTCAATCCCCTCCTTTAGTTTACAGGACTGTAATCTGTAAACCCTCCGCAAGGGTTTGATTCTCATCTAAATTACTTAATCATATAATATTGGAAAGACCACATAAAATGACAAAGAAAATTATGGATGAATTAATGAGGGAAAAGAGAACAAAGATTGAAAATTTCAGAAAGAAGTCATTTGAGGCAGCCATTTTGAAGATAGTTAACAGTGAAGAATATGATTAACACATACTTTGAATAGCTGCGTAGTCAGCATGAGCAATGAAGAAGTAGTAACGCACCCCACCCCCCAAAAAAAGTCCTCAAGACAGAGAAACAGGAAATAAACTAAGCATTATTCAGAGAGAGGAGTCACACCACCAAATAAATGTCCCGATCCAGTCTCACGCATAACCCGAATAATTCATCCCCGATTGGGCCAGAACTAACTAATAACTAATCCAGGAAATGTTAAGAATCCAGATACTAAGACAACTCATTTTGCAAATATATCACAGAAAAGGCAGATCGAACTCTCATGAACCGTATGCAGCAACTAACCCATTTGCTTGCAGCAGCAGCAACCCAGAAATAAGATTAACAGCTAATTATAAACAGCACACAGTCGAGGAAACCAAAATCCAACTCTAGGCTTCCATTTCTTCATATATACACCAGACTATGATCGTTTTCAAATCCAAAAACATCACGATCGGTGACATGCGAATACGAGTCCAAGAAAATTAACATTGCAAAAGACAACTAAAACAAAAAAGAAGAACACAAAATACGTAAAAAGAAAAAAGAAAAACAAAACAAAAAAACCTTTTATGCTTTGCGTTGAGCTCTTTAGAAACGTTGGCCTTCCGTTCATGGTGACCGTCTAAACAACAAAAAACCAAAAACAATGAAGAAGAGAAAGACAAGTAAATAAACAGAAGCGAGGGAGAGAGGAAGATGAAGATCGAAGGTCAAATTGGTCTTTTTCGCAGCGATTCTCTCTCCTCTCCCTGACTCGTCTTCTCTCTGATAATACGCCCACCCAAAAGAAAGAACGAAAAGGTGTCCGCGATGAAGACACCCTTCTTGACTTGGATATCGATTATATGTGCGTGGCTTTTCTTTTAATTTTTTCTAAATGCATTAATAGTAATTAAATATTTAAATTGATAGATAGATGTGACATAACGCGTCCAAAATGATTCATCCTATTATGATTTATCAATAATGTAAGCAATGAATTTTTTAGTTTTATGTTCACTGCCAGAAGGAATTGAAAAATTGCTCGCAAATACGTATTGCAGAGAATTATATCTGATGACATCTAGATTCAAGTACTGATATTTTTTGTATATGAAATTCTTCAAAGTAAATAATTTTTTATGGAAAAATATAGGTATCATTGAAGAAATTATTCTCACATAGATATTTATGAACAATATTTTTCAAAACGAAATTTATGCTGCTTTTGTTTTTAAAAAATTTAAATGAGTTGGATTGAATTCACTTGTCCTAAGACTCAGAATGAATCAAACTATATATTATCAACTAATTATTGGTAAGTTTGTATTTTATATGTTAATAGTTTATAGACGATTCTGTATTTTAAATGATCTAATATTTAAAAGTTATATTGAAATTCAACGAATTATTATAATGGTAAAAAGATTCACTTAAAACTTTTTAGTGATGAAGTTTTTTTTGTTTTAAACTAGAATCACATGATAACTTTCCATTTAATGAAACCC